>NC_143564.1:110046071-110347678 GCF_054136105.1 Typopeltis vanoorti
GAAGAAAGAAGTCTGTTAAGGAGGATAAAAAGAAGCAAGGGAAACTGGATCAGACATATTCTGAGAGGGAATGGAATCACCAGAGATGTCATTGAAGGAAAAATAGACGGAAAAAGACCCAGAGGAAGAGTAAGGAAAACAATGCTAGATGACATGCTCAATGGAGACAGGTACACAACCTTGAAAGAGAAGGCTCAGGACAGAAGAGAGTGGAAGGAAAGTTTCTGCTACTAAAAGAAGAACCTGCTCAATTGCAGAATACTAAAGAAGAAAGAAGATATATAGATGTAATTTTCAGTTTCGTCTGTTCCTCTCTGGGTTTTTTTAGATTCTGTAATTACTGCTATTTTTACATTTCTTTCTTCTAGTGCTTGGTCCAGTTCTATGATTTTATGGTGGATACTTCTCACATTCCAGGTGGCTATATTCCAATAGGTGTATTTCTGCTTTTTTTTTGTTTTCGATAATTTTCTTCTCAAATCCCTATTCCAAGCTGGTTCGTTACCAAAAAAGTCTGTCTGTTTACTATCTTCACGAGTCTTTTTTAGTGGGTTAAAATTTTGACTGAGAGGGTTATTGGCCATCTGCAGTCTAGCTTGGTGATGGGGCTGTCATCTTGAGGCCTTCAAGCTTGCCTTAAAGTGGTAGGAGGGAATTTTAAAGAGAAGACATAGAGATAGAGTAAAGATAGAAATAGAATGACCCATAGCCCTCGATTACTCTAATAGTATTAGGGTCATGAGTTACAAGAGTTGGGTGAGGAATGCCATATGGGAAAGATCAAAGAGCAAGGGGGGGCCTACCTCAAAGACGAGGAAAGAGAGAGAGAGAATAGACCCAGCTAGGGGACCATGGGAAAGCCACTTCCCTTGCTATCAAGTTGATTGCCCACTGTGGCCCTGTTGGTCCACGAGTCCTTATTCAGCATATTCGGACCACCCCGTCATATCTGGTGGACTCCCCTATCCGCTACCCAGGGGACGCGCTGTCTAGAGGTTACAGGGTCTTCCGAGAGAAAAGTAGTGAGTTCATCTAGTGTAAATGAGTTTAAGAGAAGGTATAACACCTGGTGTGAGTGATATATAGCATCCCTCAATGAGTTCTTGACTTCTTGGAGTTTATTAATAATTATAATTTCTATTGCATAGTTTTTTTAGCCTCTTCTCAAGTATGCCAAGAAACTAACTCCTTTCCCTGCATATCCCTCTGCTATTCTTTCATTTAATCCCAAACCAAAAATGAAACATACAGATTATCACCACGGTGACACTGCAACTGAAATATATATATATATATATATATATGTGTATTCTTGATCTCTACTCGGTTGTAATGATACATTTTAAAGAATAAATTTTAAATGACTTTAAACCTGCTTTTGACAGAAACCCAAATTATATCTATATTATCCATAGTCCACCATTAATGTTCCAAATACATATTTCGTGATTCCTTTTGCTACAAGGATGGCACCTGTTCCCATTGTGAAATCTGACATTCCTAGCCAGAGACTGCCTACTTCAGAATCCCCTACTTTTGACCTCTGACTAAAGCTTTTCTTGTCCCATTTAGCAACATCCATCTGCTGTTTTAACAATCTCTAAAATCTGAAACCACTCTAACCTTTTTTACCTTTCTGTCCATGAAGCTCAATCTTCTGCGATCCAGCTATCCACATAGTGAAGTTATCTTCCTGACCTCAACATCCGTAACTCCATTTCAGACAAATTATGGAGACTACAACCATGTTAGAAATAATTATTTTAATTTCCCGATGTTTCGACCTTCATATTAAGGTCATCATCTGGAGTATATATACACAGACAAGCTATATCGCATTTCACATAGTATGCTAAAGAGACATTGATTTGATCAACAGTTATTCTACTGGCCTGAATGCTGATTGCCATGTAACACTAAAGGAAAGGATCCATAACTCCAGCTGGCCTTCTTTTTCCTGCGCCACTGAACAAGCTGAACAGGATGCATAAATTTTTGCTGAGATAATGGCCTACCACATATCATACATCTGCATTCCCAAATTTCTGATAATCCTCTCCTGATACCCATGTATCAGGAGAGGATTATCTTTTTTAACTAGTTCTTGATACAAAAGATATATTTCGGTGATTACACCACATTTTTTTATTATTCAGTTATATAAAATGACTGAAATAATAGTTCCCGACAAGTTTCATAAATCGTAGGATTTACATCTTCAGGAGGTAAATAGTATAACTTAAAGTTTAAACAAGAGAATTAATAAATACAAATCATAACCATCTGGCTATTCATAAAACTCAAATAACAGAATGCAGATATATAACGTTATTGACGTTGAACAATACTGGACGATGTCACGTGTTCTTGTTCTCGTTCATACAGTCCGAGCTCAGATTGAGGTAGATTTTTTATTAGAGCTGACCACACTTGATGGAGAATTAAACCTTGATTTTTATTGCATTGGGTTGGGTTTTTTAGGATATTAGCAGCTTCTTTAAATTTTCTTGATAATCCTGCAAAAGTCACCTCTCCTCTTGGTAACTGATATCACAATCTTGTGTAAACCTCTTCTGATAACAGAGCCACCTCCAGATACTCCCAACTTTTGTGTTCTTTGGCATTACAGAGGTCGAAGTCTTTGGGAACTTCTACTCTTCCTTTCCATAATATGACTATTACTTTTGACTGCACTTTTGACCCAAACACTAAACTAGCATTAAAGCTCTCATGCCCCATTCTACCCATATGCTTCTATCATGTTTCCTTCTCTTTTTTGCTATAAGCTAGTTTTTGAAGCCCACAGATCTTCAATCTATTTCCATAGGGAGAATAAACTTGCTACAATTCTTGTCACCTGCTTCTGCATCCTCTCCAACACTTCTTGAGAGCAACATGTTCACACAAAAAAATTACTCATATAAGCATACATATAAATTAAAACAAACCAGTATGGATGGTGGCCAATAGCAGATGTGGCTTTGTTAAAGCTTTATAAAGGGGAACAGTAACTTTATATCCCTGCTTGTTGTATTCTTCAACAACCATATAATTTGATGTGCTGTTTTTGCTGCCTTTGCAATATGTTCTCCAAACTCCCTGCAATCACCCCAAATCTCTGTCTTCATCAGTTTTCTGCAGTTCAGTTCCATCAATATAATGCATAGCTTGTGGGCTCTTCTTTGCAAAATGCATCTCCTTACATTTGGCTCATTAAACTGGCAGCCATTAGCTTGGCCCATACTGCTGGTTTTTTTAAGTCATCCCGCAGGATTTATATATCACCGTCATTTATTGTTGCTCTTCCCAGTTTTGCATCATCAGCAAAAAACTGAATATTTCCCATCAAAATATTTTCTATATCTTTGATTACAAATTAAATAGTAGAGTACTGAATACTGATCCCTTTGTATACCACCTGCCTTCGGACTCATCTCCTCCATAAATCACTCTTTGATCTCTGTCCATCAGCCACCCTCTAATCAAAATCACCACATTGATATCTATCTCCATTTGCTTCAATTTCTGCAACAGAGTTCTGTGTGGAATCCTGTCAAATGCCTTTGCAAAGTCCAGCAGTATCATTGGGTAGCATATCCATTTCCTTATTCAAGTTAGAGTATTTAGTTAGAGAATCCTGGGGACTTGAGCGGGATGTTTAGGAGTTCAGTATCATCATAAAGGAAACAGTTGAGTTTGACATATCCAATTCTAATATCAGTTTGATATCTGCGATTCTAATAACCCAAAAATTTCCACATTTGTCTTTCCTTCAGCATGTTAGACTCAGTGGCCAAATAGCTCTGTTTCATATAACCCAATTAATATCTGGTTATAGCAGTCTAAATAGTCTACTATGTCTGTCAAACCATGTGTTCTGTAACCTGTTTGTCTTTTTGTAGGATGAAACACCCAAGTGTCTGGAAGGAAAACCATGCTGTCATCATCATATTAGACTTTCTGACTGTTGAACAGCTTCTACAAAGACTGACATCCTAAATGGACTCAAACCCAGGTCTTTCTATCTAAAGAACATTGTTAATACTGACTGAGTTATGGAGTTCTCAGAACTCCATAACTTGCTCTCAGAACATTTTAAAAAATGAAAATTGAGATATGATAAACCACGAATGGTTATGTATTCCATCATGATAATTGTGCAATAGAGAAATTATAGTAAGACAAATAGACTCATGTTAAATGTTTAGTGGAGTGAAAACAATACTTCCAGTATTTTGCTTCTTTCACAGAGACATCTGCAGTGGTACAGTATAATTATAAAATGCTGAGATATAAATCTGCACTTACTTCATATCCCTACTTGAAATTGGGATATCTCTTATCCATTCTGCTGAGTACACTCTTTTTTCTCTTATTTTTTGACATATATAGGATTCCTTGTTCTTGCATATTGGCCTATTGTGGATACACTGCAAGATTATTATTATTTATGGCATCTCCACGGAGTCCAGAGACTCATTGCTGGAGACCATCACACACACAAATCCTATCACGCCTCTCCTAGAATCCATTCATAGTTAGGGAACCGATTCTGGCAGTCCATTCCACTCACTCACCACTCTCCATGTAAAAAAATCTGGTCTGCACATCGTTACTTACCACACTCTAGTGCAACTTCCACAGATGGCCCCTAGTTCTCTGATTATTTGTCATATATTGAAATATTTTACATGTATCAATTTTATAAAACCCCTTTAATATCTTAAAAGTTTTTATCATGTCTCCCCCCCCCTCCCTTTTCTGCCTATCAACTAAACTTTGTAACCCACAAACCTTCAGCCTATCCTCATAGGGAGTATTCCAAAGACCTGTCACAATCTTGGTCACTCGTCTTTGAATTTTTTTGACAATTAGCCAACATCTGCTTTGAAGAACATAAAAAATACACATACAGTTATATCTATGGACAGTCAGGTTTGGCAGGCCATGCCTTGGCACTACTTGCAGAATCAAATGGGAAAAAACCATTATGCTTCATCACATCACAGAAAGTTCAAATGCGAGTTTTTTTTTTTACAACCTGCAGCTGCCATTTAAAACCATCCTAATTTAAATAAATATGGTTGTGTTAAACTCTCCAAAATATATAGAAAACAGTAATTCATAGCCATCTAGAGTTACATCCTGAGCTTCCTACTAGTGTCCATTGAGAGTGCTTTTCCTGCTAGAACCCTAGATTGTAGTCTATTCATTTCCACTTTACATTGTATTGCTTGTCTGTTTCTTGCAATTTTTATTATATTACTATTATAATCTACAATTTATTAAATATTGATCTACATTAAATATTCATTAAATTACATTAAATTAAATTTTTAAATATTGATTAAATATTTATTAAATATTATATCTCTGAAGATCTCTTTCTGACAGAACACAATTTTGGAAGCATCAAATTGTTTAATTTATTCCTTGTGCTGTTTTCATTCCATTACTCTGAGTTCTTTCCTGCACTTAAATCCTAAACACATACGGTTTTGACAAGCTGAGTCCCTGAAAGATGGCTGGTTGAATAAATATAAACAACAAAAAAAAAAGCACTTCAGATCACTATCAAACTTTTTGTGTAACAGCATAAACTCCTGTAAGGATATCATTCCTCCATATCATATTCTAGTAGTCTAAAAGATTACTCCCAAATACTATTCTTCTACGCGTAAATAGAAGAATCTTGATCTACAGCAAACAATGTTTGCGTGTGAAGTATCTTCACAACTGGGTGACTTGTATATAGAGGCTAATGACTTCACATTAATTGGTTTAGTATCCAATAATGCAAAGCACACACACCCTTTCATATGTGTATAATGCTATGCATTTTAGGAAGGAGCCACTACTCTGACTGGTTTCAACCTTTATTGAGGTCTCATCAGTGGGAACCAGACCCAGAAGAGATATCAGGGTTGTGCAGAAGTCATATATTCTCATATGCAAGTAGTCAAAAGGTCTCACACCTCATTATTAAAATACTCTAGATTAAAGATAGATATTGAAAGTTTTTTCACTTGGTTATACTATAAATTAAAGATGCCAAGGCTCCCACTGATGAGACAGTTCCAGCCTAGCCTAACAGACCCTTTCAGATGTGTATAATCTGTAGCATTATACACATTCCTTGTTAGAACAAGGGTTGGAATATTTGCTGGAGATAAGTATAATTTTATCCCTTAGTTCAGTGGTGGTCAACTTTTTTTACTATACGAGCTACTTTTCTATAAAAAGTTATTCGGCGATCTACTCTTTTATATATAAGTTATTCGGCGATCTAATCTCTTATATAGATCACGTTCCCCCAACCTGATATCTGATTATGCACAAATAAACAACTAAAAATAAAAGACTAAAAAAAAATACACAATTAAAAACTTTATTTGTGTATTTAAAAATTTATTTATCACTTTTAATTATTTTAATACAACAAAAAAAAAAACAAATATATTGGAATAAAATATTTATTTCTCTATTTTGGAAAACCAAAGTTAGAAAAAACAACAGCTTGATTATAAACTCACAAGTTACAGGAAATGCTGATTGATTAAAAAAAAAAAAAAAGTTAATGTGAAATTTGGCATTGTTTGGACCTCGCAATATTTTCATAGTCAAGTTGATATGAAGAAGTGGCCAATTGCAGACAATCATCCAAATGATCATTTGTAATTTGGTTTCTTAATTGATTTTTTATGACTGTAATATTTGAAAAAGCGTATTCTGACAAGTATGTCGATCCGAAACACAACAGAATTTTTCGCGCAATATCAGTTAATATTGGGAATTTTTCATGTGCGTACTTCCAAATCATTCATTATTTATTGATTCTAAATGTAAACTATTCTGAATGTTTATTATCTCAAGTTCTACTTCATCTTGGTTTATATCAAAGCCCACTAATTTTATTTGAAATTTCTGTGATGTTCAAGTTTTCTTGAAATGAATTATTGATAAAAGATACAATCATTTCAGTTTTATTAAAATCTTTAAATCTTGAATTTATTTCTTCCTGAACTAATCCTATTTCACGAATAAATTCTTTTAAATCATAGCGAAGCATTTCTTGATTTTGTTCAAAAAATTTTAATAAACATGGAAGATGTCTAAATTCGCAGTCATTCATATTTTTCTTTAATAAAAGAAAGTATTGTTGGAAAGTTTTTATTGAACTTAACATGTCAAGTAAATTTTTATCTCTACCTTGTAACTCTAAACTTAAATTGCTTAATTTTGTACAGAAATCTACTAAAATGATAAGTGTAACAACCATCTTTTATCACTCAATTGTGGATAAATATCTCCTTTTTCATCAAGAAAATTTTTTATATCGTTAATTAATACAAGAAATCTTTCTAAAAATTGACTTCTGCTGAGCCAGCGAACATTATTGTACAACAGAAGTTCCCTATCATCATCTGCCTGTAATTTAAATAACCGCCATTGCAGGACTTTTCCTCGAACAGAATTTACAATTTTAAATGTAATATCCAAAACATCTTTTGTGTTTAATCTTTTACTACACAGTACTTGTTGGTGAATAATACAGTGGTACGTTAAAAAATCTGGATATTTGTTATCGTTTTTACATAATGAAATGAAGCCTGATTTATTACCTATCATTGCAGGAGCACTATCAGTAGTAATAGACACAAGTTTAAAAAGTGGAAGTTTGTGTTGTTTCACAAATTCATCAAATGCCGAAAAAATGTTTTCTCCCCCTATCCTTCCCAATAATGGTATAGTTTTCAAAAGTTCTTCTTTACTTGAATAATCTTGAAATACCATGTGAATAAATACCATTAACTGAGCAATATCAGTGAAGTCATTTAATTCATCAAATTGTAATGAAAACGCAACACACTGGTGAATGTGTGACATTAACCTGGCCTGGAAACTTTTCTCCAGCAATTGAAACTCTTCCTTTCGGCAATTTGATACCGTGTTTGTGACCTAGAAGTAGTCTCCCTTTAGCGACGTCTCGAACCAAGAAGCTTCTTTCTGGAAGCGGGAAACTCCTCTCTCTAGCAACGTGGATCCTGGCAGTCTCTCTGACGTCAACTCTGGACCAGGCGGCCTCCTCTCTGACAGTAATTCTGGAACCGGGATCCCTTCTGCTTACTTCAGTCCCTTTTTATCAGGCCTCCTCTGAGACCTTGCATGAAGTTTTGCGACCCCCAAAGAATCGGTATGTGTCTTTCATCTTAAGTTTCAAGTTTGGCATGCCTTTGGTTCTCCTCCGCTTTCTTTTGATTGTAAGTTGCCGGCCATTGGAAAGTTGTTTGAACTCTTTCTGACTGACTTCGGAGATGTTTACTCTTAGAGCCTGCAAGCCTTTCTCATACATACAAGTTTCGATAACAATCTTTCTAATGCCGCCATGTACAGCTTCAGCGACAAAAACATTGCCTTTGTTTTTAACACTCTAACATATTCTTATTAAAGCAGTAATTACAGTTAGCTTCAAAAGAGTTATTTACAGAAACATCTAATACAAACTATACCGAGACAAACAAAGTTTATTTTTTTACAATATTCATGTGGGACTTAACCTAAGTAAAAAATCGATGTAATGTGCTGTGGAATATTTAATATTTAAGCTACCATCGAGTTTTTACACTTTGCTTTAATCGTATTCACTCAACTCGCTGTTTGACTTCCACTGATCCAAATTAATTCATTTACCCGGACCTATAAGAAAATTACTGATTTGACAATTTTAACGAAAAATAAATAAACAATAGCAATAATAAACAAAAGTGTATTCCTCCTTACTTTTAATTAAGTAAGGAGGAATACACAAGAGTTCGACCAAAAATCGCTCCGTGATTGATGGGTTGAACACCCCTGCCTTAGTTCATCAAGGTTTGAAGGTGGGTCATGGTGGAATACCCATTTCTGTAACATACCCCAAATGAAGACATCAAGCAATGTGAGATCAGGAGAATGCGAAGGGTATGATAATTCTGTTAACCTCGAAATGAGCCTCCCAGGGAAGTGTTCTGATAAATAGCTCTAGAACCACATGATGTGTGACAGGTTTGTTCCATCCTGTTGGAATACCTGTGCATGAAATGGAATGTTTTTTTATGACACATCCTATGCAAATCTTGGATGAACAAAACCAACACATTCTTGATATAGCATTCACTATATTGAGAAATTCAGAGTTACACCATCCTCTTCAATGAAGTAGGACCCAGTTATGCTATGGCCAGAAACTTCACACCATGTGGTGACCTTCTCAATGTGAAGAGATTTCTCTTGGACAAATTCGTGTCTTTAGAAACCAAGAAACACATGTTCATCATCATCTGTTTACATAACCTCTTAAATGGAAATATGCTTTGTCCAAATACCAAACATTATAGAAGAAGGACGGATCTTCATACACATTGGCCAGCATGTGTGCACAGTATTCCACAAACATGTCATAGACTTTGACCATTTGCTATACCAACTCCGTATGAATGAAAATAATGCTCAACAATGTCTTTTCTTTCAGCGGCAACACAATTGCTACAACTAAATGCAATGCCATAGCAATGGTGCTCTACACTTGCTCTTCTGTTAATGTGCATACAGTCAAATGGCATATCTCATAGCACATGTACTGAAGGGTGTTGAAGTTCAGTACTTTTTTTTTTTTTTTTTTTTTTTTTTTTGCACCATACAATATGACCAAGTAAAAAAACTTTTGCCATGATGTTAAATGCATTAAACAACAAATCAGGTCTTGTTGATTAATTATATCTTACAGTCTTATGTTCATGTGGATTGGTGGAAGCTGCTCACTTCACTGCATGAAATTCTAGCTTGAATTACACTTCCAGTAGTAGAGGCATCAAACACATTCATGCTAGGCTGGAACTGTCTCATATCATACTTGTTTGCAAGATGCAACATTAGAATTTGGCTTGTGCTTTTTGTTTGAATATCTGGCAGGCATGCCACACATTGTGGCATGTATACATAAAGAAAGGCTTATGTTGCTTATTATTCATAATGAAGCTTAATTGTATAATCAACACCAAGAGGAAAAAAATACATTTATTAAACTCACTAATATTCTGGTTTTCTACCCAGCATCATCAGAACACCAGGTGCTGGCCTGGTCGGCCGAGCGGTTAGTGTATCTGCTCGCCAGCCAAAAGGCTGCTGGTTCGAATCACGCCGTGGGCATGGATGTTTGTGATTGTCTGTGGAAATACTAGTGGTGGTGGCAGGTGTTAGATGGTGTTGGTGTGGTTAGTTGTAGTTGGTGGAGATAGAGAGAGATGTAGAGTAGGTGTCCTCCCTCGATGAGTCTTTGGACTCCCTGGAGGTGTCGCATAATAATAATAACAACACAATGATAACTGTGATAGGCACACAGCTCTAAACTAAGTAATTGTAGAAACAATTTAAATTGTAACTGACACCTGATGTAGTTATCTGACATTGGTTAGATAACTACAAAGTTAATTCACAGAAGTCTGGCTATTAGGTCTTAAAATAATAGTCTCACAGATCTTTGGTAAATTAATGCAACCATACCTGTTGAAGTTGGAAGAGTGCTTCATAGCTGATGCTGATAAGAATAACCTCTCAGACTTGTAACGACTTATTAAGGTCAAGGGTCTCTGTCAAATGTACATTAGTGACAAGTGAGGTGATATCGAAAATGACAATGATGTCAGAAAATTTAACTCTGTCAGAGTTAAATTTTATATTAATGTTTTGAAGTGCATAGAATTTTTAATAGATGAGGAAGAGTTGCCTGTAAAGGAGGAAAGTGATTTCGATAAATGTTTAGCCAGTTTATAGGTGGGGCTGTGTGCTATATACTATTGGACAAAGAGGGCATCGGGTTTGTGAATTTTAGGGATTCCATATATCTAGGGCGGTTTGACATGATGAAGTTTAAGTTTTTGGTAATTTCTTTAGGCGAGGATGTAACTTTCTTTTAATATTTGTACACTTTTTTTCTTTTGGGATTTTGTAGGATCCCAATCTATGAGCATATAAATGGATGTCATCATATTGGTCATCTAATAATATGTGATCAAGTGATTCATCTGGGCTTGCCATGAATTATGTAAGTTATTAGAAATTAAGGAAATGGATAAATTCAGTAAAATAATTTTAATCATAGAATTTTCACCTGTGTATCTAGTCATCTTCAGGACTACTAAAAAAAACTGAACAGCATAATATGTAATTAGCAGAATGATTGTAAAAGGTGCCACAATAGCTTTAGCAAGGTAACAAATGGTCAACTAATTCCTTATTTAAAAAAAAAAAAATCTGGACTTCATATTTATCATAAAGAGAAGGACCTCTTAAAGGTTATAGCTTAGGGGCCATAACAATCTTAAATGTGGCCCTGTCCACAGGGCTCTGTGCTTGGTAGAGATGGCCTATTCAGTAAGGCCACATTGTTCGTTCATGTTTGAGATACCTGATATCATATTTGGTTTTTCTCAACAAAGGTAGATCTTTTAGATTGTCCAAAATAAGATAGCCCACAAGAGCAAGGGATTTGGTAGAATCCACCTGAAAAAAATTAAGTGTAGCAAGCAGCTTGTCTTTTGGCAAAGAGAGAAAGGTACAGATTTTTCTGACAAAATTCAATCCCACATAGATGATAAGATGTTTAAAAATTTTCACTGTATTTCTTTTGGATATGATATTATTTTCTAGATAATTATAATCTAGAATTTTCTAGATCAGAAGATGAAACATTCCAAATTGCAATGGTATCTTTGATATATTAGTATCAAAACTATAGAATAAATACAGTTCATACCAGATACAGTTCACTTTAAAAAAAGAAAACTAATTAGCCTTTTTTTGTATCTGCTGATTCATCATCAACTTGATAGCAATCTTCACGTTGTGTTTTGGGAGAAAACTCACATCATTATATTCATGCAAAGTGACACCATCATGTTAGTCAAAGAATTAGGAATATTAAGGCTATAATATATCATGTCATATTAAGACTATAATATATCAAGGAGAGAGTGCTGTATGGAGACTCATTAGTACGAGGTGTGTTAGTAGAGGATTTGACAAAATCGTACCAACCTGGTGCGACCATAAAGGATGTAACTGAGTCTATTAGAGAGCAAAAGGAAAGGGTGAAAGAAATGATTGTTGTGGCAGGTACGAATGATTTGAAAGGAGATAAAATGGAAATGATAGAGGACTTGAATGAATTGTTTGTGGTAGCAAAAGAAAAGAGTGAGAGAGTTAGGATGATTAGTCTTTTGCTGCGGTATGACAGTGAAGTGTTTAAGAGGAGGGCCAAAATTGCAAATGACTTTATGCGTGGGTTATGTATGATGAGTGGTGTGGAATTTGTGGACGTGTGGAGTGAGTTCGATGGGCGAAAGGATCTATATAAGATGGATGGCTTGCATTTGAATGGGTATGGTGTAAGGGGACTTGAAAAAGTGTTGCTGAATGTAGTGTGCAAAATCAGGGAAACTAGATTTATTAAGGGGGGGGGAGTAGATAACTTTAGGGAAGCAGTTGAATGTATGAATGAGTATAATATGCCCGAGTGAATAAGGACAACAAATCAGAATGGGATAGTTAATATAAGGCATCAAGGTAGGGATGGGGCTAATGTGGATCTTAAATTCATGTACACTAATGCTAAGAGTATTAGGAACAAGAAGGAAGAGTTTTTGGCCATGGTTGGCACTTCCAGACCACAGGTTATTGTCATTAGTGAATCATGGCTGACTGTAGATGATATAGCTCGTGGGATTGAATGTGATGGGTATAGTGTGTTCAGGAATGACAGGGAGAATAAAATGGGGGGAAGAGTATTGTTGATGATAGCTGATGAGCTGCAGCCAAGGAGAATAGAAGTTGAATTGCAGGATAGAGAAAAGAGTACATTTGAGGCCACTTGGTGTGAGATTGTGGCTAGCAGAACAAAATATACAATTGGGTGCTGCTATAGACCAGGTGATGGAAAAGATGGTGGAGACAGTATGCACAAGCAAATAGAAGAAATGAGTGGAAGGAGGGTAATTATTATGGGAGATTTCAACTATGGTCGCATTGATTGGAGTGAGGAGAGGACACATGGGAGGAAGGACTTGGATTTTATGCGGTTATTAAGGGATAACTATCTGTGACAGCATGTAATGGAAAACACTAGGGGTCAGAGAGTGCGTGACCTAGTAATTACATCTGAGTATTTGGCTGTAACAAATATGACCATATTGCCACCAATCGGTGAGAGTGATCATAGGGTCTTGACTTGGGAGGTGGCTAAAGGTGTGGAATTTACAATTAAGACAGGGTACATGTGGAATTATCAGGCTGGAAAGTATGACAAGCTTAGGAGTTTGATTGGTTCAGTGCCATGGCATGTACAACTGCAAGGACTAGAAGTTGATAGTGCATGGGAGGCAGTTAAGAAGTGTTTGCATGAAGCAGTGGCTGACTGTATACCTAGAGTCCGAATAATAAATCAAGTAAGGGTTAAATGGATGAATAACACCATTAAGCTTGAGCTGCAAAAAAAGAAACAACTATGGAGTGAATTTAAGGAGAAAGGTGACCGGCAGGCACATGAGTGGTATAAAGCGCAGGCCAGAAGGGTAACGAGTGGGGTAAGAAAAGCAAAAAAGGATTACAAAAGAACATTGGCCATGCAGGCTAAAGAGAATCCTAAACAGTTTTTTAGATATGTTGCAAGTAAAAGGAAAAATGTATATGGCAGAATGATTTTAAAGAATGCCGATGGTAGGGAAGTAACTGAATCAGTTGATATAGTTGAGTTACTGAGTTAGCACTTTGCAAGAATATATCATCCAGGTAGTGACATTGCAGAAATGAATGAACCAGTAGATTATATGGGAATTGTGGTGAATGAAGTGGAGGTGAGTAGGCTATTGCATAACCTCAATGTCAATACATCTGTGGGATTGGATGGTATACCAGCTCGTGTCGTACAAGAAGTGGCTAAAGAATTGTCAGTACCCTTGACCATTTTGTTTAATTTGAGTCTTGGGTCTGGGTTAGTCCCGAGGGGGTGGAAAGAGGGGAAAATAGTTCCATTGCATAAAGGTGGTTCCAAGACTGCTGTTGTTAATTACCGACCGATTAGCATATCAGGAATCGTTGTCAAGGTCTTAGAGAAATTAGTCAAGAAAAGAATACAGGATTGGATAGATGAAAACGGGATATTGTATGGGGGACAACATGGTTTTGTGAAAGGTAGATCATGCCTCAGTAACTTGCTCACATTTTATAACACAGTGACAGCTGAACTTGATAAGGGTAATGGGTTTACAGTGATTCTACTGGACCTTTCCAAGGCCTTTGACAGGATACCACATGGAACCCTAATCAGTAAACTGGAGCAGATGGGGGATGGATATAGGGTTGGTGAGATGGATAGGAGGGTGGTTGATGGAGAGATACCAGAGAGTGGTTTTTTCAGGAGTTGAGTCTAAAAGACAGCTTGTGACTAGTGGTGTGCCGCAGGGCTCTGTTCTTGGACCACTACTTTTCAATTTGTTCATCAATGATATAGGAAAGGATCTGAGAGGAAGTGTTCACTTGTTTACTGATGATGCAAAGTTGAGTAGAGCAATTGTGAGTGCACAGGATGTCCAAATTTTACAGGATGATTTGGATAGTTTGGAGGACTGGGCTAGGAAAAATGGATGTCAATTTAATGTGGCAAAGTGTAAGGTTATGCATTTTGGGGTGAAAAGAATAGCAGCAGTATATCGCATTGGTAGAACCGTACTCCAGAAGATTGATGAGGCCAGGGATTTGGGAGTGTTGGTTGATAGGGAATTGAAGTTTAGGGGGCACATTGCAAAAGTGGCTAAATCAGCTCATCAAATCACTTGGCTTCTGAAAAATACTTTAACATGCAGAGACAAACAAGTTATTGTTCCTCTGTATTGAGCCTTGATAAGACCCCATCTGGACTACTGTGCAGATGGGGTCTTAGTTATGGGTGCCAGGGTTTCTTCATGATGGGGAGGAAGTGAAGAGGATCCAGAGATGAATGACCAAGATTCTGAGACATTCAAATTACTGAAGGGTTTCTATAAGATTAAGCCAGAAGATATTTTTGAAAATAGGGCTGGTGGTGGGAGGACTTGGGGCCATGCATGGAAGCTGGGTAAGAATGTGGTTAACAAGGGTGTTAGAGCTAGGTTTTTTACTTGGAGAGTGGTGAGTGAGTGGAATAAGCTGCCAGAGTCTGTTGTAGGTGCTACGACCGTGAATGAGTTCAAGGCAAGGTATGATAGATACTGTGTGAATGTCGAATAGTTGTTCTTGACATGATGTTAGGGCCTCCCTCGATGAGTCTGTCGACTCCTTGGAGTTGCCCGGGATAATAATAATAATGTCCACACTTTATGTTCTACAGATTATTTACTATATGAAGAATTGCATTACATCAAATCAGTCTTCTTGACAGATGGTTTCAATGAAACCTTTATTAACAAAACCTTCAACATGGTATAGGATTCCCGCCTCTTCTGCCCATGAAGAAATTACTTGTAATCCAATTCCCTATATTAAAGAGACAGAATGTGTTTCAAAAAAAAATAAAATAAAATAAGCCTCTCAACAGCTATGTGGCATTTTGTCCTGTCAGAAATATCTCTGCCTTTCCTTCTTTGCCAAAAGATAAACTTTCAAACTTTCTCCACTTAATTTTTCAGGCATTTATTAGCTCACTTTCTCTTATGGTCTGTCTATGTTTTGAACAGTTTGGAAGAGCTGCCTTTGTCTGTCATAGGAACATACATTGTATATTGAGCCTGAATAATTTGGCGCCTTGCTGAACATGTTTTCTTATCTCTACTAAGCACAAAGCCCTAAGGAGCAAAATAAAAATCCTACATAAGAGCAGAGTCTTTATGAAATGGTCAATTATATTTAAAAAAAAAAAATAATAATTAAAATTAAAATTAAAAAAATAAAACAATAAGCCTTTCAACAACTATGTGGTATTTTGTCCTGTCAGAAATATCTCTGCCTTTCCTTCTTTGCCAAAAGATAAACTTTCAAATAAAAAAATTATTATATTCCTTCAGTTTTTAGTTGTTTTTTCTCTCATACTTCTTGTTCGTATTGCATCAGTCAACCTTTGAAGTGTTCTAATTTCACACAAGTCAGTTCATTTTTCTTACCTTCCACTCTCAGCACCTCTGTCTCCTCTCCAAGCATTCCACTCTTATTTGACATTCACTGACTCAGTGCTGGCCTAGTTGGCCAAGTGGTTAGCATACCTGCTCTCCAACCAAGAAGTCGCTGATTCAAATCACATTGTGGGTATGGATGTTTGTGATTGTCTTACCTTATACCTGTCCTTGTGCCATTAAAACTATAAATCATCATCATCATCGTTATAATTGCTGATCATTATAAATCATCATCATCACTGACACAGTTGACACCATCCTTAATTTCTTCCATATCTCCAGTCACACTACCTAATATCATCTCCATTGTCTCCTGATGATGCTTACATGTTGCTCAACTTCTTCCTACCCACCCCTTAATCATGCTACTTGTAACTGTCTCCTAGCAGACACCTGTTTCTCATGTTAGAAGCTTAATAAAGTGAAACAGCACAGCAAAAGATTAAAATAATTTTTAATTCTTCCATTATATATTCCATTTCAATCACAGAGACATCTTCAGGAAGTACAATATGGGACTTGTAACACTCACAAAGGCAACACAAAACCAAGTGAAATACATGGACGAAAGACTAAAGTCCTAACTAGCATTCGTACTAGATCTTTGCCGCCTAAAAGAAGTCTGTCAGTCTGCCAACTCATTGCCCTCAAGAAACTACACAAAAATAACAATATAGTCGTCACCAGAGCTGACGACTATATAAGGGAAGTGCTACAGTTATCCTTAATGCCAGTGAATACAATATAAAAATATATGTAATTTTTAGAGATTGCTCCACTTACAAACCTGTAGATTAAAATCCCACTAAATCTCAGAATTGAGAAATTAAAAAGTTTCTTCCTGGCCACCTGATATCACAAAAAAAAACTTAAACCCTTCAGTTCTTGTTCCCTTCCTCCCCATTGGTATGTGGCTTACCTAAAATTCATAAACCCAACTCCCTTCCTCCCCTTAAAATCCATAGTAGATGCAACTGATTCCTCCTGCTCTAAATTATCCAAACAGTTAGTAAAATCTCTTGCCCCCCCCCCCCCCATGCTGGCAACTCTGCCCAGTTTAAAGCTTTTGCTACCCATTCTGGATATTCCCTTGGAAGAACAAAATTATAAACAGATAGAGGGTGCCTCTATGGGTCCTCCCCCCCCCCCCATACACATCTGCCAATTTTTTCATGAAAGATTTTGAAAAACAAGCTCTTGACTCAGTCTCTCCCAACACTTTTATCTGATTAAGATATGTAGATGATGTGGCTAATGGCATAGACACATTATGCACTTTTTCCTCTGTCACCTCAGTAGTCCTCACCCTAGAATCTAATTTACTATAGAAAGGAAATTAATAATAGTCTAGCCTTTCTAGACACTAACCAGCAGAGCATATAACCTTTGTTCCAATGTGGACTCTCTTGCATCAGAAATCAGTCATGTACACCACACATTTCTGTCTAATGGCTACACTCCCTGGTCCTCTGTCTTTCCTCAGAAATATTTTAGACATTCTATCACCATTGTCTATGTTCAAGGCATGTCAAGAAAAAATAGCCAGAATCTTAAAAGGAATATAACTTCTGTACTACTTTTGAATCCCATTTAAAAACTAGCTCCCAGCTTTTAAGCCTTAACATGGAAGCACTCATGTGTTGAAGCTCAAGTGCTAGGAGAAACTCATATTGGAAGCTTAATGGAGTGAAACAGCACTGAGAAAGGATTAAAGCAATATTTAATTCTTCTAATACTGTATTGTGTTTCCTTACACCATCACTGAAACCTGAGATATTGATATCCAAATTACTCAGTTCCTTCCATTATCTGCATTTCATGCAAACATGCACTCCTCTCTATCTTACTTGCCATGATTTTAAATGACAGGAAGCATGCTACAGAATGTTGTATTATACTTTGCAAATTGTAATCTTTAAATGGGCTCCAGCAAAGGTTGGTCGATTGGTAGAGTCTCTGTTCCATGAGCCATTAGTAGCAAAATTATTAATTTTGCTACTAATGGCTCATGCAAAAAGTTAAGCAAGTCTGAGCACGGTTAGTAGTTGGAAGGGGTTTAATTGTTCGATGCTGTTGGCACTCTGCTGAGGACTGGCCATTCTCACAGGGTTAACTTCGGCCTGTAAACTGACGTATGTCAGACCTCTGTGCCCTCACGACACATGGGGATATGACAATCTTTAAATGGGCAGGCTGGGCAATGATGAATCAGTAAGTGGAGTTATGATGCCACCACAATTAATAGAAGGAAATGTACAGTACACAAAGCAATATATTGGAAAAGTACTTCAAACTGAAAATCATCCAAACACACCACACTCAGTCATAACTATTTCAGACTAAAATTTACATTCAAGTTATAATAAAGTGCTAATAATTGATATCAATAATTAATAATAATAATGTTGCAGAACATTATTATTATTAATTTTGCTATTGATTATTCTTTAGTTATTTGTTAATCAATTATTAATAACAATTACTTTTGTTTCCCTTTCCCCCATCATGTTAGACTTTTTTAAGTAGTCTAAGTATAGTGTTATTACTGAAAATATAACCACTGTAAATCATATTGTATAAAAAAATTTTAGGTCCTCAGAAAACATAGATCATTCATCTGTTCCTTCTCTTTCTGAAGAAACAGCAAAATGCTTTACTTTTAATTGGATGAATGTCACAGAAGAATTCTTTAAAGCTACTGAAGGTGAGCAACTTTGCCGCTATGTGTATAATTTTGAATACTTATTTAAAATTTGAATCTGTATTTATCCAGTTTGATATAATGGAATATTTAAACCAGCAGTATCCTTGCTGGTTTCAATATTTTGTATTTAAAAAATAAATAAATAAAATATAGTATAAAAAATAAATATTTCATACTGTAAAAATAACATCAAGATAAGTGTAATGGTATGTATAACTTCATTTAGAACTATATGCAATGGTTATATATAGAACAGAGTCCAACTTAGAATCTAGAAGAAGAACTGAAGATAGGAACTGTTGAACATAATGAATATTAATGGAAAGGAAATTGAATATGCATAACTAGAAAAAAACCACATGGGCATAATTGTCAACACCGAGACAAAGAAGACAAAAACAGATGAGGTCCTACTGAATAATAAGTATATTCGGGCTATAACAATCAAGGGAAAGGAGTAGCATTGGCATTCACCATCAAAATTGAAGATGGACTTCTTAATCAGAAGGCAATTTCATGTAGAGTTATGTGGAATGTCTTCAAAATGGAGAAATTAACCTTTCAATGATGAGTGTTTATTATTATACACCCTCTGTTCAAAAAGAAACTGAACTTTTCGAAAATAGAAGAAACTAGTGGCACCCCCTGTTGTATCTTTTTGTTGTCGAAAGCGGCAACCTTCATTAGTGTTGTGTCAATCGTTTATGACATTTGTTTCATTAGAAGCCAAGTTATAGTGCCAAGAGTGACAGTGTGTTTTGACGAACGGTCTGTTGTCACAATATTCATGCTGTATGCGGCAAATTCTCACTGTCGTTTGCTTCAAAACTTCGAGATAAAACTCACCATTGACCGTTTGGCCAAGCGGAACAAATTCTTTGTGGATTTGTTGAAACGTAGAAATTTGTAGAAACCCTTGGAATCGTAGAAACAAAACAAAAAATTGTCTATACTTTTTTGAACATCTCCAAGCGACTTTTTTTCGGATGTCCCTCTTCTGGTGGTCTCCACCCAGCACTCTGGCGCTTTGTTTCGGGCTCATACTCAAAACACCACGTTTCGTCACCAGTAACGATCCTTTCAAGGAAGTTTGAGTCCTTATGAGCGGTTTTCATGAGGTCCTTGCAGTGTTCAATTCAATACATTTTTTGGTCGTCGGTCAACTTGTTGGGAACAAATTGCCAATTCAATTTACGAAGGCCCAAAACTCTCAGTCAAAATATTGTGCATAGTTGATTTTGGAATCCCCAATTCATCATCAATCAATCTCACTAATGATTTCGGGTTTTCTTTGATGAAATCACACACTTTTTGGATGTTAACTTCGCCCAGTCCAGTTGTTGGACGGCCCTGCTTTTCGTTATCCTCAAGTCTCACGACCACTTTGAAAATGCTTAAACCACTCGTAAACTTGAGTATGGGATAAGCATTCATCACCATATGCTTTTTGAAGCATTTGATGCGTTTCGGTAAAACTTTTACCAAGTTAACACAAAGTCAATCGCAGCTCTCTGTTTGAAACTCATTTTCCGACCGTTTGTCAAAACACAGTATCATCTTGGCACTATAACTCGGCTTCTAATGAAACAAATGTCATAAACAGTTGACACAACACTAATGAGGGTTGCCGCTTTCGACAACAAAAAGAAACAACAGGTGGTACCACTAGTTTCTTCTATTTTCGAAAAGTTCGGTTTCTTTTTGGACAGAAGGTGTATGTCAGAAAATTAGCTTTTCTTTTATGAAAATTCTAGTTTTTAAAAGTGTTAACTCTTGTACAACAGTTGGAAAATTTTATGTATAAATATGATTTCATGTGTTGGTAACGAATTCATACATCGCCTTATTTCTTTCTCCCCTTCAACATGAATTGACTCTTCTTGGCATTGTGCCAGTTGAGATTCTCTGTTGAGTTAGATAAGGGGAAAATACACCACGATTCTTTTAGACATTGCTGAGGTTTTTACAGAATACAGCATGGAAAACTGTTCATAAATTGGAGAATATATATATTATATTTAACATTGGTCCACACACAAGGTCGATAGCACAATAGTTCTGTGTGTGGGCAAGAGGAATAGAAGAGAGAAGGAATCTGCTTACATTTTGCTTGAACATTTTGCTGAGTATTATAATCCTTGGGGAAGGCAGAGAAGGGGAGACTGTTCCAAAGGACAGAAGTAGATGGAATAAAAGAGGAGGCAGTGAAGTTGGTTAGATGAGTTTTAAGATGGACTGTGAAAGGGTGTTGGTTAGCAGTGGCTCTTGTTTTAATGATTTTGGAGGAGAGTGAAGGAATAATAGTGGCCAATTCAGCAGAGCACTGTCCATGAAGGTTTCTGTAGAAGAGGTACAAGGCAGAAACTGAACGTGTATGAGTGAATGATTGAAGTGGGTTTGTGAGAGAGGATCATTAATTAGTCAGATTGACCTCTTCTTGATAGAATCGAACAATCTTAGAGAGGATTTTGGTGCACCATTCTAAATATGGTTGCAGTATTGGCTGGGCAGACTTTGGCTTTGTATAGAGTTAGCAGCTGTGAAGGTGTGAAATAGTGTCTTGTGCAAAAAAGTATACTAAGTTTTTTGGTGGCTGCAGAAGCTGTAAGTTGCAATATGGTTGTGCTAGGAAAGGTTGGTAGTGCAAGTCAGTCCAAGAAGAGAAATCTTATCATGTTTGGAGATCTCAGTATTACTGAAAGTAAGGGAGAGGGATGTGAGCTCTTTCTTGCAAGAGATAAAACAGAACTGTGTTTACAAGGTTGTACTTTCCACACTGGGATATAGCTAGGATATCTCAGTTTAGGTCCCTAGTCATGGTAGATCATGAAGATTCTAATACTTGAGCACTAACATATTTGTCGAATATAGAGAGAGTGAGTGAAAGAACAGAACTCTGCGGTACTCCTGCATCGGTGGGGAAATCTGAGGAGAGTAAGCCGTCTACCATGACACGTAGTGAGTGACCAACGAGAAAGTTGCTGATCCAGTTGCAGAGTGGGGAAGGCACACCATAGGATGGCAGTTTGCTGAGTAGGCCCCCTGTGTCAAACCCAATCAAATGCCTTTGAAATGTTGAGGACAACCACATGAATTTCTCCAAATTTCTCCATGGCTTTGAGTACATAGGTGGATAGTGAAAGCAAGATCAGCTGTAGATCGCGAGTGACAGAATCCATACTGCTGGTCACTGATTAGATGGTTCAAGAGTTGGGTGTTGATGACCATCTCCATACTTTTTGAGAGAACAGAAGTGAGAGCAATTGGATTAGTTTGTTAGTTGACTTTTATCACCTTTCTTTGAGATGGGCTGGATGTGGGCCTATTTCCATGTTGTCAGGTAGATGCCAGTTGAATAGGATAGATTGAAGAGGCAATACAGGATAGGTGTTAGTTTTGGGGCACAATTTTTTAACACTATAGATGGGATACCATCAGGACCAGATGCCTTGTTTGTGTTCAGGTTGTTAAGAATTCTTTGGATTTCTTTTTGTTGGAAGCCTATGGGAGACATGAAAGGAGCTGTTTGTGGAGTGGAGAGAACTTTGCCTAGGTCATCAATGCAGGAATTATTATTATTATTACGGGCAACTCCAAGGAGTCGACAGACTCATCAAGGGAGGCCCTAACATCATGTCAAGAACAACTGTTCGTCTTTCACACAGTATCTATCATACCTCGCCTTAAACTCATTCACGGTCATAGCACCCACAACAGACTCTGGCAGCTTGTTCTACTCATTTACCACTCTCCAAGTAAAGAACCTTGCTCTAACACCCCTGTTAACCACATTTTTGCCCAGCTTCCATGTATGGCCCTATTCTCAAAAATGTCTTCTGGATTAATCTTATAGAATCCCTTCAGTAATCTGAATCTCTCTATCATATCACCCCTTTTCCACCTATCAACCAATTTTTGCAACCCACAAATCTTCAATCTGTTCTCATAAGGTTTATTCCACAGACCTGCCACCATCTTGGTCACTCGTCTCTGGATCCTCTCCACCTCCTCCCCAGTAATACAAGTAAGTTGGCCTTGTCTTTTGGTGAGGTGACTATAGTACCATCTGGATGGTGAGAGGGGAGGAAACCTGGGTGGATAGAAGTTACACCCAGTGGCCTTGGCAAGGGACCAGAAGGAGCGACTACCATTTTGGCAGGAGGCAAGCATTTGCAGCATTTGGCCCTTTCAAAGTCTGACTTGGACTTGTTGATGATTCTTTTACAACTGTTGCTGGTTGCAGTATATATAGAGAGGACAGCTGGAGTTTTAGTCTTGAGCCAATTGTAGTAGATTTTTTTTTCTTTTACAGCTTTGGCACACTTTTTTTGAGAACCAAGGCTTGGATGGTGGCTGAGAGTTTGGACTGAAATAGGGGTTGAAAGTCTTCATTCCTGTGAGGATGATTTCTGTTATTTGGTCTGAGGAGGTGTTTGGATCAGAAGAACTGAGCAGTAGTCAGACCATGGGAAGAAGGAATAGAAGTCACGGAGGTCGTCCCATTTGGCACCCTTGTAGTGCCAAAGAACACGAGACTGTGAACTGATGGGTGTAGGTTGTTCTGCAGCAAAAGAGATGTATGAGGTTGTGGTCTGAGTTTTCAAGAGGAGAACCACAGTATACTTGGAAGAAGAGCTCATTAGGAAAGGGAATACCACTCATAAAAATTGCCTGCAAGTGGATTATAACAATGGGTGGCATATCCTCTGTTCTCAAAACTGAAGGAAATGACATCTGTGTAGCAAATGTCAGTGACCAAGCTGCATATTTTTAAACATGGAAATATTCATGAATAATCGTTAATTTTCACACATAGAAACCTTTCAACATTTGGGAAAGGGAATACTGCTGTTTATGACCGATCATAAAAATTGCCTGCAAGCCGATTACAACAATCAATGGCATATCCTCTGTTCTCAGAACTGAAAGAAATACATGTTGCAAATGTTAGTGACCAATTAGCAAGGAGGTATAAAGAAATTTTTTCCACAAAAATTGAAGATCAAGGTAGTCTGTATCCGGTTCTCAAATCTAGTAATACTGAATACAGTCTTACCCTGACTTATGCTCATCCGGAGTTACGCGGTTTCTTATATGTACGTATTCCCGTTCCGCTTCACGCCTCGCCACTAGTCGTATCTTTCAGGTGCCGGCCGCATTCGCCAGTGTCGCACATGCTGTGAACAAGCACTAATGTGTTTCACGCAGTCTCCATTCATACATGATTTTTATAGTCTACAAACTTTGCGATTGTTTAATGTTATGTTCTTGATAAAAATTTTATCACATAAAAAATAATAATGTCATCCAAAAGAAGCAAGTTCGATTCTTCTACAGCTAGCAAAAAAAGAAAAACATTGACTTTGGAAACAAAACTCAACATTATTAAGGATTTTGAAGGAATGAAAATTTGTGAGTTAGAAAAGAAGTTCTATTTATAGGAATCCACAGTAAGAACAATCATAAAAGAAAGGTTTACAGATTTTGAAGGACATAGATTCTAACGAGGAATGAATTGCAGCCGCAAGGCAAGGAATAAAAAAATCATTAGCTTGCTGTGAAGAAATTTTGCGTGACAATAGAAAGACATTATGCCGTCAGACGAATCTATTAGATTTTATGAAACCATTGACATCGAAATAACTTTCTTTTTTTTTATGTACGAAAATCTACAATTATGATTATATTTCTTAAAAAATATAGGTGTTTTTGTAAACCTTAGGTCCCAATTGTATGTTTGTATATATAAATTACATGCAAAATTATACCCCGAGTTACGCGAATTCGACTTACACGCTTTTTGTTGGTCCCACCTACCACGTAACTTTGGGGTTTTACTGTACTTTCTTCACAAGTTCGTATTGTAGGGTGAAAGTTTTGAAACCATAGCACCGTGATTTTTTAAAAGTAATAGGCCTGCAGATTTAAATTTTAATATGAATAAGAGACAAGGGACTTTTTTTTAAGGGATATTACATCCCACATTGTTTCTTAGCCAAATAAGAAACTCAAAGAGTTTCATGACAAAATAGAAACTATATAAAGTTCGGCGATTCCAAGCGTAAGCAAATACCTGGATAGTGCAGCAACTGACCCTTGAAGGTAGTGCAAGCTGAGGCAACTCACAGAAAGGATGGCCACCTTTCTATGAGTTTCTTATTCGGCTAGGAAACAATATGGGATGTAATATCCCTTAACTTAAATAAGTTCATGTCGCCGAATTGAAGCCTTTGGCTCTTCATTATAATTAGTAAAGGGACTTTTGTTTATTTTTGGTATTAAGGTGTTTATTGAAGGTGTTTGTGATGCAACAGATAGTGAGTCATCCCATCAGCCTGCAAAGCTATCTCCAGGATGTACAAAAGAAGGGGAAAACTACCAGCACACAGGAGAAAAAGTCTGCCACTCATAAGTACAGGTAACCCTCGTATAATGTAGATGTTAGGTTCCACAAAAATGCCACCTTATATAAATCGTGTTATGCGAGACTCAGATCACATAGAAAAAGTAGGGTTAAGTTCCAAAATCGTTTTTTTTTAAAGATTATATAAACAATGATATATCCAACAAAAACTATTTTTATTTAATTCAGGTAATTCATGTAAGTTAAGACTTCTTCTTCTTCTGCAACTTCTCCCACTTAAGTGGGGTCACTGTTTGTTATGAGTCTCCTCCACACCTTCCTGTCTTGGGCTGTCACCACATCCAAGTTCTTCATCTTCAAGTCCTCTTCTACCAGCACCCTCCATCTCTTCTTTGGCTGCCCACGCTTCCGCCTTCCTTGCACATCCATCTGCATTACCCTTCTTCCCACATATTCATCCTCCCTCCTCATCACATGACCAAACCATCTCAACCTTGCCTCCTGTATTTTTGCTCCTAAGTTCGTAACTTTCACTGTTCCCCTGACATAGTCATTTCTGAGATGATCCTTTCTGGTCACACCGCACATCCACCTAAGCATTCTCATCTCTGCTACTTCCATCCTGCTGATGTTATTTTTCCTCAGGGCCACAGTTTCTATAGCATATGTCATAGCTGGCCTCACTACTGTCCTATAAATTTTGCCTTTCAGATTGATCGGCACCCTCTTATTGCATAACACTCCAGCCATCTCCCTCCAGTTCCTCCAACCCGCTTGTATTCTGCATCCCACTTCCTTCTCAGCTCCTCCATCTTCTTCCACTGTTGAACCTAAGTATCTAAAGTCTCTCACCTTCCTGATGACATTTCCTTCCAGATCTGTCTCCTGGCCACCACCCACTGTGCAACACATATACTCTGTCTTACTTCTGCTCAGTCTCATACCTCTCTCTTCCAGTACTTTTCTCCATCTTTCCAGTTTAGTTTCCGCTTCTTCTCTTGAATCTACACACAGCAAGATGTCATCTGCATACAACATTGTCCAAGGTGCATCTTCTCTCACCTCCTCTGTTACCACCTCCATCACAATATTAAACAGAAACGGACTTAATGCTGACCCTTGATGCAAGCCAACTGTTACTTGAAAACTTTCTGTCTGTCCCAAACAGGTCCGAACACTTGTCTTCACATTTCTGTACATTTCCCGCACCAACCTGACATATTTCTCCGGCACCTTCTTCTCCCTCAGACACCTCCAGACTTCTTGCCTTGGCACTCTATCGTATGCTTTCTCCAGATCAATAAATACCAGATGTAGCTCCCTTTGTTTCTCTCGATATTTTTCCATCATCTGTCGTAACCCAAAGATAGCATCTGTTGTTGATCTACCAGGCATGAAGCCAAATTGTTCCTTTGCAATCTCCACCTCCTTCCTCAATCTACCATCAAGAACCCTTTCTAGGATCTTCATTGTGTGGGACATCAACTTTATTCCTCTGTAATTTTTACAGTCTTATGCATCCCCTTTACCCTTGTAGATGGGAACAAGAGTACTCTCCCTCCATTCCTCGGGTATATTTTCCTGTTGGCAAACTTTCATGAACAGGTCCCACAGCAGGTCAATTCCCTCTTCCCCCAGTGCCTTCCATGCCTCCACTGGAATTCTGTCGGGGCCCACCGCTTTTCCATTCCTCATCCTCTTCATGGCCTCCGTCACTTCCATTCTACTGATGTTCTGCACCATCCCCTTAGAAGGCTGCCCATATCCTCTGTGAGTCCTTGCATTTTCCTCATTCAAAAGTCCCTCAAAGTATATTTTCCATCTGTTTCTTATGTCCACATCCCTCCATAATACTCTTCCTTCAGCATCTTTGATCTGCCTCACATGTAAGATGTCCTTAGCTGCTTTATTTCCACATTTTGCTAGTTGGTAAATTTTTCTCTGTCCTTCCTTTGTTTCTAATTGATCATACAGATCTTGATATGCCATGGCCTTCGCCTGTGCCACAACTCTCTTGGCTTCTTGCTTTCTCCCTTTGTACACCTCTCTGTCCTCTTCCACTCTTGACTCATCCCACTTCTGCTTTGCCTTCCTCTTAGCTGTCACTGCCACTTGTACATCATTATTCCACCACCAACCCTCCTTCTGCTCTCTAATCTTTCCAGATGTCTCACCAAGCACCTCGATGGCACAGCTCAGGATTACTTTTGAATTATATTTCCACCAATCTTGTACACTTTCCAGTCCATCCGAAATCCTAACACTCTCTCCCTAAAACGATTCCTCACACTTTCCTCTTTTAAGCGAAACCACTTAATTGTCTTCATCCCATGGCAACCAGAAGTTCTTATCTTCGATCTTATTTTAAAGTCTGCGCACAGCAGTCGGTGTTGTTGTGCTACTTGATCTGTTGGAATTACTTTACAATTTGTCATAACCTTAAGATGTTTTCTTCTAGTCAAAATGTAGTCAATTTGTGAGCTGTTGTTACCACTTCTAAATGTTATCAAATGTTCTTCCCTCTTGAAGAAAAACTAGTTCACAATTGCCAGATCAAACGCTACTGCAAAGTTCACAACCCTCCCCCTTCCTGGTTCATCATTCCCACTCCGTGGCCACCATGCACCCTTTCACAGTCTCTATTCTGTCTTCCTATGTGCCCATTCAAGTCTCCTCCGACAATCATCATCTCATTTTCTTCCAATTCCCTCATTTCTTCATCTAACACGTTCCAGAACTCATCTTTTTCCTCTGCTGTACAACCAACTTGCGGGGCATATACACATAATACGACCACCCGCTCTTCTCCAAGACCCAATTTCATTCGCATGATCCTGTCGTTCCTTCTACCCACGTCCAGTACTTCAACCTTCATTCTGCCACACACCACAACACCAAATTTAAGACATAGTATAAAATTATAAAAAATTATAAATTATATGTAAACTTTATTGCACATAATACATAAATGCTTTAGGCAAAATATGGGATGTAATAGTGCTCTAATAAAGTGTATATTTTAATCGTCATCACTCTCTTCAAAACTAACATTTCGTAGCTGTTCTTTATTTATGAATGGCTGGACGTCGTCATCACTTGAAATCTTTTGGACATCATTTGTATAATTCTCATTGCATACTTTGGTTGGTTTAGTTATCAAGAAGTCAGTAATAAGACCTTGCTTACCACTATGCTGCAATTTTTTATTAAGTTCACAATACAGAGCTAAAGAAATATCCAATTGTCTCGTGAATTTTCTGCAGCTCTCCATTGGGAGATCATTATCCATAAAGTAACTTTCTTGCCAAGTCCAATCCTTCTGCTAATTTCTTTAAACTGAATTCTTTAACGGATTCATCACAATCAGAATCTTTGGCAGAACTTTCCCTGCCATTTGGTTCGACGTCATCTATTAATTGTACCTGTTCCTCCTCGTTTAAATCTATTTCTCCATCAATTAATTCACTAATTTCATTTTCAACCATATCGCAAAAGTGCTCTAAATGGCCATTACTATAAAAATATTTTTTTTATATAAAAAAAAGCATTACATATTGTATGCTACTCACCAAAAAATAAAGTGCTCAGCTTGAGATTAACACACTTATGATTTTTAATGCGCTTTCCTGGCAGAAAACGAAAACAATTTTCAACAATAAATACTTTATACGGTAAACAATTTACGTACATGCATGCTAAGAGGGTATTTCCCCTAATATAAATTTGCTACTTATAACTACATGCACGATACGGGCAGACGCAAATTTAACGAAGATAAAATTTGATTTTTAAGTCGTGCGTTGAAAAATATATGAAAAGATAAAGAGTTACTATAGTTTGTAGACCGTCTTATATCGAAACACGTTGTATAATTATCATGTTATACGATTGTTACCTGTACTTATAAATAATATTATAAATTTTTGGTGATCAGAATGGGATAATCAGCACAAATTAATTTAATGATGTTTATGTTTAATTGATGTTTAATTAATTAATAACAGTGGCCAACAAAAAAAAATTTTTTTTCTTCTGATTATGATCTGACACTTGTTTTTTTACTAATTTGGGTGTGCTGATTTCAAATATCAAACCCATTTTTCTCTATCATGTCAGGTTTTTCCTCTATGGCATTTTCTTCTTCCTAATTTATAAGTTTTTGATAGTTTTAAGGAGGCAGTACTATTTAGAGGATCAAAAAAATCGATTTTTTAATATTATTTTCTGAAAGTATGTACTTTTAAAAATCTGTTCCTAACTTTTTATCAAGAAATTCGAAAAATTCCCGAAGATATAGCCTATTATTCAAAGCGGTGCACAGATCAGAATCGGAGCGCTCACCGCTCTCGCTTGTTAGTAAATGAATAAATGCGTAAGAACCTGCAACGGCACATACTGGCACTTTGAATGCGAGAGATGCCGATAACCGACCTAATACATTTAGGTGACGAAAAGTAGGCGATGAAAACTGCCTAAAACAAATGAATGCTATATGGTCATAGCGGACAAAGAACGATCGAAATCAGTCAATCGTTAATCGATCGTGAAAGTATGGCGAGCGCTTATAACGTTTCAATAAAGTCTCTGGTTTTTTTTGTCTTGTTAATTGCATGTTAGTCGGCAGTTAAGAAAATACATCATGTCTACTACTCGAAAATGTGTCAATAGTGTAGATTCCTTCTACTACATTTGTGTCAGCTTTACTGTTCCCAGTCAAAAGACAAATATCACTGATTTCGTTAAGAAAGTGTACTTTGCATACTTTGATGTAAAACTTGCAGATCAGGACAATTCATGGGCTCCAAATAAAGTGTGTAAGTCATGTGTAGAAAATTTACGACAGTGGAGCAAGGGAAAACGCCAAAAATTAGCTTTTGGCATTCCAATGATTTGGCGTGAACCGAAAAATCACGTAGATGATTGCTATTTTTGTTTAGTTCAGACTTCTGGTTATAATAAGAAGAATAAGAAAAAAATTGTGTATCCAAATCTCGACTCAGCAATTCGGCCAGTTGCTCATTTCAATGAAATAGCCGTGCCAATTTATAAAGGACTTCCTTTACTTGAGAACGAGCATGATCGGGATATGCCAGATGTTCTTGAGGAGCAAGACCCGGATGTTGATTTAGACAATGAAAATTTAATTTCTAGTTCTGGACTGCAACGTTTTACTCAAGCAGAATTGAATGACTTAGTAAGAGATTTGGGCCTATCAAAGGAATGATCAGAATTGTTAGCTTCAAGATTAAATGAAAAAAACTTACTGGAGCAAGATACGAAGATAACTTTTTATCGTAGCAGGGAAAGTAATCTTGTACAATATTTTAAACACGAGTGTGGGTTTGTTTACTGTAACAATGTGTCAGGTTTACTAACTGAAATGAGTGTTGTACAATATCAACCAAATGATTGGCATTTATTTATCGACAGTTCAAGCAGAAGTCTCCAGTGTGTCTTACTACACAATGGGAATGTATATGGCTCAATTCCTATTGGATATTCAGTCCACTTAAAGGAAACATATGAGGACATTAAAAAGGTTCTGAAGTTATTAAAATATACAGACCATAACTGGATCATCTGTGTGGATCTTAAAATGGTGAACTTTTTACTTGGCTTTCAAAGAGTTTTATTTATAACATTCTGTTCTCCAACATTTAAGGATATTCTAAGAGGCCAATGTTTCTGACTCCAGTGTTGGTTTCTAGCTCAACTATCCCAGAAGCATAGAAAACACGGAAACTTTGCATATTCTTAAATGTTGGAGAACAGAATGTTATAAATCAACCTTTAATCGACAGAGAAAAAATCATTTTTCCACCTCTACACATCAAACTAGGTCTTATGAAGCAGTATGTTAAAGCTTTAGATTTACAAGGTGACTGTTTCCAATACATATGAAAAAATTAAAGCCGGTGTATTCGATGGACTGCAAATTAGAACTTTAATGAGAGACCCAAATTTCATCACCTCTATGAACGAAATTGAGAAAGAGGCCTGGACTTCATTTACGATGGTTGCGAATAATTTTCTTGGAAACAAAAAAGCGTGCAATTACAAAGATCTAGTGGAAACAATGCTTGAAAATTTTCAGCGCCTAGGTTGCAACATCAGTATAAAGCTTCATTTCCTATACAGTCATCTTGATAGATTTCCCGAGAATTTAGGTGCTGTAAGCGATGAACAAGGCAAAAGATTTCATCAAGACTTAAAACTATGGAAGATCGGTACCAAGGAAGATGGGATTCTCACATGATGGCGACTGCTGTTGGAGTATTCAAAGGGATTGCCAAAACAAAACGCACAGCAGAAATTGCTACAAACAAAAATTTATTCCCTGAAACTCATGTGTAAGTAAAATTGTTATTTTTTTATAAATATTCTTGTAATTTTTAATGAATATTGTTAAGTAGTTATGTATCTAATTATCAGCCTCTCTCGCATTCAAAGCGCCAGTACGTGCCATTGCAGGTTCTTACGCATTTATTCGTTTACTAACAAGCGAGAGCGGTGAGCGCTCCGATTCTGATCTGCGCACCGCTTTGAATAATAGGCTATATCTTCGGGAATTTTTCGAATTTCTTGATAAAAAGTTAGGAACAGATTTTTAAAAGTACATACTTTCAGAAAATAATATTAAAAAGTCGATTTTTTTGATCCTCTTAATAGTACTGCCTCCTTAAAACTATCAAAAACTTACAAATTAGTAAAAAGAAAATGCTATAGAGGAAAAACCTGACGTGATAGAGAAAAATGGGTTTGATATTTGAAATCAGCGCACCCAAATTAGTAAAAAACAAGTCTCGTATAAAAGTCAGCAAAAATTGTGTTGGACTGTGTAATTAATGATCAATTGTTAATTAATAACAAAAATCAGCTAAATTAACAATTAATTACAAAATAACCAAGGTGTTCCGTGAAAATTTCAGGATTTGTGAAGTGTTCTGTCGTAGGAAAAGTTTTGGAAACACAGCTATTTTACTAACTTATTGGTCTCTATCATATCACCCCCTCTTCCTTCTATCCACTAGACTCTGTAAATTACATCTTCTCAATCTTTCCTCATATTCGACATTCCAGAGATCAGAAACTACCTTAGTCAGTCACCTCTGAACCCTTTCCAACATCTCTTTGTCCTTTTGAAAACCAAGGTGAACAAATCTATGTGTGGCTTAATAAAGCTTTATACAGTGGAACAAGAATCTCCTTACTTCTACAAGTCAGTGTCCTCTACATCATTCCCCAGAATTTTTTGTGTGGTCCTCACAATTTTGGCATTGCGTCCCCTAAATTTCAGATTCTTATCCACCGTCAACCCAAGATCTCTGATTTCCTACACCTCCAACAATATATCTCCACAAGCGCAAATTCTACATCCCATCTTTGTTTCCCAAATTTTAAAACCTTACATTTTGCAGCATTGAACTGGCATCCCCATTCCTGTGCCCATTCACTCAATTTATTCAAGTCTTGTAAGGCCACAACATCATCTCTACTTGTCATAGTTTGTCCCAACTTTGCATCATCTGCACATAACTGAATATCCCCATCCAAATCTTCACCAATATCATTAACATACAGGTTAAACAGCAATGGCCCTAAAACAGACCCCAGATGCACACCACTAGTGACTTTCATATTCCAGGATATTGCTCCCCCATACACAACTTGCTGATACATATCAGATAACCAGTCTCCAATCCAATGCACTAATATCCAGCCCTATCTGCTGTAGTTTGACTATCAACTTATCATGCAGCAATCTATCAGAAGCCTTCACAAAATTTAGGTGTGTATACTACTGTGTATCCCTCTTCTCTGTCCAAGGAAGCCATTACCTTATGGTAATAAGTAAGTATATTACTAAAACATGACCTCCCTTTAGCAAATCCATGCTTTCCATCAAAGATAATACCATTGTTTTCAACATAATTCTGGATCCTAGTTCCCACCAGCATCTCCAACACCTTAATCACAACAACACCTGACACACAGATATGCCTATAATTTGATGGTTGAGTTCTGTCACCTCTCTTATGAAGCAGCACTATCTTACCCTCCTTCCACTCCTTTGGAACTTGAACCAATGCAACACTCATATTAAAAAAATATGTCAAGGTAGATGTCAACTCCCTGGCACATTCCTTCAGAATGTGTGCTGATATACTATCAAGTCCCACAGCCTTAATAACATGAAGTTTACTCAATTCCACACACACCTCTTTCTCATTTACAGTCAGTCTCTTCTCCCCATCATCAACTGATCTCAATCTCTCCATGATGTCACATTCACAAGAATGAAAGACCTTTATGAACTGCTCATTAATTATCTCTGCTTTTTTTTTTTCCATAGCAGTTGTTCTTATACCATTTTCTCCAATCAGTGTCATTCGTTCCATAATCATTCTCTTTTTTTTTTGCTAGCTACATATTGAAAGAAATCCCTAGGATTCTTTTTGCCTTCATTAGCTAACTGCTGCTCATACTTCACTTACCAACCAAGTCACTCTTCTTGCCTGTTCCTTGTAATCCTCATGGAATTGATTATTACCACTTCTCTTAAGCTGCCTCCAGAATGCCTTTTTTCTCTGTATCGCTTGCTTAATATCTTCATTCATCCATTTAACACCTACCTTATTTAACCTTCTGACCCTTGGAATACATACATTTAGACATTGCTTCTACTAGATAGTTTTTGAATATCCCCAAAGCTGCATTGATCTTTTTTCCAACTAACTCCTCATTCCATGCTGCACCTGTAAGCTGTCTCCTGAGCTCCTCATAATCACCAGCCTTGTAGTTCTACATATACTCTTTTCTCACAGAGGTCCTCACACTGCTGGCAACCACCCAGGTAATCACTTCATGGTCACTCTCACCAACTGGAGGGCGATTTGACACCTCATTTATAATTACATCCTCTGACGATGTGCCCTCTGTTACATACTGTCTGAGATAGTTTCCCTCAAAATCTCAAGAAACTCGTTGTCTTTACTTCCAGTTTCTATCTCATCATCTCAGTCTATATTGCCATAATTAAAATCACCCATAATGATCACCCATTTCTTATTTGCTTGGCTAATTTGATTATACATTTCATAGTCACTACCATCCACCTCACCAGGTCAATAACAGCATCCAACTAAGTATTTCATTCTATTCACCTCTATCTCACACCATGCTGCCTCAAAACCACTGGCACTATTTCCCTCTTGCATCTCTACCTTGTATGGATATAACTCTTTCTCTTTCATTAATAGCACTACCTTTTGCCCTTTTTGCCCTTTCTATCCTCACGAAACACATCATCTTCCATCTCTCCATTGCTGTCAGGATGTCATCCTCATCCAACCATGTCTCACTTTTTCCACTAGTTTTTGGGTGAACAGACTCATTTAATGTAATCATTTCATTTGCTTTGTTTCTTACACTTCTAGCATTTGTATACAAACATAGAAGCTTATTTCTGGATCTATAGTTGTTTCCATTTCCACCGATACCACTTATTTGATGTGCCTTCTCTATTGGTTCTTCCACTTATTGTCTTGTTAAATATCTATCTAATCGTTGAAACCTCACTCACCATGCTAATTCTCATTAAAAACAGCTTTGATTTCAACGATGAAATTAAAGATATGTGTTTTCTGAAATAATGGTTCTTTTAATGCAGTTTCCCGATTCATCAACATACCAGATGAGGAAATTTTTCAATTCTTGCAAACTAATTTTCCTGAAGATATTGTTTACGTTGATTACCCTGATGGACCTGTGATTTCAGTCAGGATTTTTCCATGATTGCAGGTCGTAAAGAGTCCAGCTGTTCCTGTCTTGGGCCTTTCTTCTCCATTTTCTTCCAACTTTCTTAATCATTGGTTCTTCCCACCTTAAGGCTGGTCTTGCAGGTTTCCTTTTGGTATCTCTCAGATACCAGTTTGTAACTCTGACTGTCCATCTGTTGTCTCTCATTCTGGTGAGATGTCCTACCCATCTTCTTTTGCTCTTGTAGATTGCTTTTATTACATCTGTGAGTCCAGACTTCTTCCTGATTTCTGTGTGTCTTATGTGGTCTATTTTGTTTATATTGCACATTCTTCTTTCTATTGCATGTTGAGTTGTTAATAAGCTTTGTTCTTCTTTTAAAGTTGTGTTCCATGTTTCACTGCCATAAGTTAATGCTGTAAGATGTGACTATTGAAAAGATGGGTTCTTATTTCTATATCTATGTTTTGGTTGGTAATTGTTGATTTTATTTTGTTAAAGGCTCTCCAGCTCTTTTACTCCTTGCTATTTCATCTAATATGTCATTATTCATTTTTATGGACTGGCCGAAGTAGAAATAATCTTCAACTTTTTCAATGGTGTGGGATTCTAGAGTGATGTATAATCTTTACAGTATTTGTTTTTCATCCATCTTGTTTTGTCCGGATGTATTTCCAATCAAATTTTTTGGCAGTTTTGGCTTATGTTATTCAGTGTTGATTCTAAGAGTTTGGGTGAGTGAGATATCAATACCACATCATTTGTGAATAGTAGGATATTTAACATTTCACCATCAATGTTTATTCCATCTTTCATGTCAGTTTTTCGAATGATGCTGTCCAGAGTAGATGTGAAGAGATTAGGTGATAAGACATCACCCTGACGTACTCCTCTACTTAAGTTAATTTTAATCAGGTGATTGAAAAGGGTGATATTTGTTGTGCCTTCTTTGTAGATATCTTTTATGAGTTGAATGTATGCTTTTTCTACACCTTGTTCTGTTAAAGCTTGGAATACTGCGTTATGTTCAACACTGTCAAATATAAAAAGAAGACGACTCTATAAAAAGAAGACGAAGTGGAATCTGGTATTCTCTGCATCTTTCTATTAGCTGAGTAATAGTTTGAATATGATCTATTGTTGAAAAGCCTTTTTTGAAAAAACCAGCCTGTTCTTTGCAGCTGTTTTCGTTGATGGAAGTTTGTGTTCTGTTTAGGATGACTCTGGTGAATATTTTATATGTGTACTAATAGACAGATGGGTCTGTAGTTACTGATGTCTTCTTTATTACCTTTTTTCTGCAGAATTATGGTGTTTGGAAATGTACATGCTGAAAGGAAAACATCTTTGATGTTTTCCTTTCAGCATGTACTTTCCTTAATTGTATATATCAGGTAAATCTTTCTGCTACAGCTTTAAAGAATATTTGTCCGCCCATTTTTAATTCATCAGATTTTATACCGTCAATTTCTGGTGATTGGTCATTTTTCATATGGTGGATAGCCATTTTTACTTATTGTTATTGAAGATATTGTTAGCCTGTTTGAATTCACCAAATAAAGAAATTAAATAAATTATTGAAGAAATAGCTGTGGGTAGTTCTATCTCACCAGCTTTGGCTGATTATTTTATATAGCATAAGCACCTTCTCTCAACCTGATATCTTGGTTTGATTTGTGGATAATATCTTTGCAGTTTGGTCCCACTCAGAGATAGAATTTCTACAATTTCTGGATGATGAATTTTTTAATAATGAATAATTTATTTTTCATGAGTACATGAAAAATAAATTTCATGTACTCATGTGTGAAGTTCATATTGAAAGTGAATGCAGTAAGTCTTCCCTTTCTGTTTACTTTAATAATCTGTACTCCTACAGATAGTATTCAATTTTCTGTATATAGAAAATTTCCTTCACTGGTAGATGCATCTGTCCATCTTAACACTATCATCCATCACATCAGACAGATATTATCAAACTCTCATATTAGACTCATGCAATCTGTCTTCCTGTTCCTTTATGTTGAAAGAATTGAATAAAATAAAAATCCCCTCGACTACTAATGTATTGCCATGTAGAAAATTATTAATTAGATATAATCTCTCAATCAGACTGCAATCTGATGTAAAAAGAATTTCCACATCCTATCTTAAAGAAACATTGGAACAAACACTACAGGTTCTTCAGGTATAATCTATCCATATGCCACCTTCAAACTAGCTTGGAAACTGTCTTCTTTTCTACCATCCATGAAAGATAAATTACCATCTCACTTCTTGCCTAGTGTCTGTCAAGTGCCCTGTTATGTTGACTTCTTTAGTTTGGACAGATGGGCTGTTTTGCTGAGATTGGAATCCAAGAAAATCAAGACTACATCAAATTTTTAGAATCTAAAATGTCTGGCCTTGCTTACCCATGCTGTTTTACTAGTTACACAGCAGATTTAAAATATACTAGATCTGCTTCAGTAGATTTAAATTGATCATATGTTTTCTCATAACTTGTTAAACTTTATAACATCATCCAAATCTTAACAACTCTGATTACATGCCATTCTCCAAGTTTTTCTATGTCAAGTATTGAATGCACTCCTGATTGTGATCTTCTTGAACAATTTCTCACTGTTCTTTCACTGTTTATTCTTTCATTTAGCATTCTTTCAAATTACTCCAAATAACCAAAATATCTTTATCTTCAGTTTTCATGCTACTTTATCATTTTTGATTCCTTTTACAGTAATTCTTCCTCCATTTCTAAGCTTTTTCAGTAGCCTCCAGAACATTTTGTCAGCTTCCTGATATTTATCTTCTCTATTCTTATCAGAATCTTTGTATGACTTTTTTTTAAGGTACTTTTACACATTACTTTGCTTTTTTACCTTTTTCTCTTCTTTCATGACTGTTTTTTAATTTCTTTAGTCCACTGTGGAGTTCTGAGTTTTCTATCCTTGCAGACATCTTCACCACATGCCTCTTTGGATAAATTAATGTTTTCTTCAGTCTGCCAAGATTTGTCTTATTTTCAAACCCTTGCATTTTTTCAATATGAAATTCATTTTTATCCTGCACAAAACTAATTTCTGTTTCTAATCCTTTGTATGCTTTTATGTCCTGAATCAGAATCAGTGTGAGGATCTCTTTCAATGATAACATAGCCTGTGAGACTTTTCTTAATTCCTGTGTCTTCTCTCCATGTAAATTTGCATATCTAGATTTAACATGGTGTTAGTAATGACTATTCCATGTCCTGAATGTAAATCCACCAAGTACTTACCATTATTATTATTCAGATGGACCTCCCACAAGAATCATCGTGGGGATCCATCTTAGGGAACATAAAGTTTATCATACCACCCCTTCAACTCATTTACTGTCCTTGATTTTGCATGCATTGGATAGATAAGGGTAATGTTATTTGTGTGTGTGTGGGGGGTCAGCATGGATTTGTTAAGGGGCGCTCTTGGTTTAGTAATCTGACTGCTTTTTATAATCAAGTGACCAGAGCATTTGATGAGGGAAAGGCTTTTATTACTGCTTTTATTATTATTATTTTTTTTTACAAAGGCATTTGACAGAGTGCTACATGATAAGCTAATATTTTACTTTATGGTTACCTGGTGATCAGTATTCATTATTAAAAATTATGGAAACAACTACCATGTTAAAGTAAAACTTCAGATTATTATAAACCAGAATAATCACTTGACGTCTCCAGATGATGACCTTAATGATGACCTTAACGTTTCACGTTAAGGTCATCATCTGGAGTATACACATATACAAAGAAACAAGCTACACTAGAATCTACATAGTATGCTAAAGTTACATTAATTTGGTCAACCATGACAACTACTTGCCTGACCTCTGGTGAAAAAAAAAATTTACTACATCAATGCTAGAGGCCTGTTGTTATTATTATTATCTATTTGATTACAAAAATAAATTAAGCTGGAGAACATCATGCTCTCACATGTACTCATATAAGTACTTATATAAATTAGAACAAAACAGTATCGATGGTGGCCAATAAGAGCTTAAATTATTGCTTAGAGTTTGCTGGGTGGACTGAATGTGTGTGCCATCCAAATAATTGGGATTTTTATGCCATCATTGTTAAGATTAGGATGGTCGATCAGAATTTCACAGGCTTCTTTAAATTTGCATTCATATCAAGTTTTTGTATAATATTTTGTATAAGAACAGATACTTTTCCGATCAATTTGGTATAGGGTGTTAAGAGCATGATCTGAGAGGCCTGCTTCACCAAAAATGTGTCGTTTGTGTTCTTTTTTAAAGATAGGAATTGTACATCCAGTTTCACCAATATAAGGTAAGTTACAGGTGCAATGGATACAGTATACTCCAGGATGAGGCAATGGGAGGGGGAGGATTCTTAGAGGAGTTGATATATATATATATATATATTTAATTTTATAGGTGGTTTAAAAGTAGCATTAAGATTATAATGGCATAGAATTCTATCTACTTTTTCTGATAACCCTTTAATGCATAGGATATGGGTTAGCTATGGTTTTATTGAAATCTGTATTATATGTATTTTTAAATTAAGTTTATGAAGAACTTTATTGATAGCATTTTTGTATAGCCATTATTTATAAATGTATTACTATCATCATCATCATCATCAAATTCCTAACATGTACCCTCAAGGGATGTACAGGATATGATAGTACTACATGAAAACTTTACATCATTACTAACTTTCTATCTACAATTTTCCCCCAAATCAGTCTGTTACTTGTCAAAACTCCAACATTATCAGATCTTATATTTTTATCGTCTAAGGCATTTTGTACTGTATCAATCCACCTATATCTTGGTCTTCCTCTGGGTCGTTTTCCTGCCAACCTGGCAGAGAACACATGTTTTGCTAATCTTTCCTCTCCCATTCTGTTCAAGTGACCATACCACCTGAGATTAGCTCTGCTAAAGCATTCCTGGATGCTGACAATGTCAAGTTCTTTCCTAATATCCTCATTTTTAATATGATATTGCCATTGATGCCATCTGTTCTCGCCTATAATCTTTCTCAGGACTCTCATATCTGTGGTCTCTAGTCTTTGGTCAAGTGTTTTACTTCGGACCCAGCTCTCAGATCCATAAGTTAAAACTGGTTTGAACACTGTCTTGTATACAGCTAATTTAGTGTTCTGACTAATTTCTCTCTTATTCCATATGAATTTATTCATTTGACTTCCTACCATACCAACTTTGTTGATTCTGTTGTCTATTTTCATATTTAATTTATCATCTTCATTAAAAATCGTGAATAAGTAGCTGAAATGTTTTAGTTGTTCCACAGGTTCTCCGTTCACAACGCAGTTCACATTTTCAACGATTCTACGTATTTTCGTTGTCTTTGTCTTTTTATTGCTGACCTTTATACCATATCTATTACAACAGTTATTCAATTTAGTGAGGGAACCTTGCAAACTTGTAGTGGATTTATTTAGAAGTATAACATTATCCGCATAAAGCAAAGAGCTGACATTAACATCTCCAATTCTGATATCATTTTTAATACCACTTTCCTTCATAATGTGATCCATATAGATAATGAATAACAGAGGGGATAATGTTCATCCTTGTCTTACACAAGATTTAACATTAAACCATCTTCCTGTACTTCCTTCAATTCTAACTGCTGACTTACAACTCAAATAAAGACTAAGTATTGCTTGTTATAATGGCCCATTGACACCATATAACTGTAGCGTATTGAATAGTTTCTCTCTTGGCACCTTGTCATATGCCTTTTCCAGATCGACAAAACTTAAATACAGATCTTTGTTATATTCCCATGTTTTCTCAACTATTTGTCATAAAGTGAAGATCTGATCCTGACAGCCTCTATTTTGCCTGAATCCAGCTTGTTCTTCACCAAGTTTTTCTTCCGCAATTCTTCTCAACCGTTTCTCAAGTATACTTGCATAAATCTTGCCAGGAACACTCAATAGGAAATACCTCTGTAATTCTCACATTCAGTTTTATTTCCCTTTTTATATATGGGTACTACGAGAGCTCTACTCCAATCATTGGGAATTCGTCCCTCTGTCCAGGCCTTTTGAACTATGCAGTGCAGCCACTGTAAGACTTTTATACCACCATACTTCGGCATTTCTGGTCCAATATCATCTACTCTGCTGCCTTTCCACATTTCAAGCCTTTGAAGGCTTTTTCTACTTCAAGTATGGATATGTATTCCTAACTATATGCCTGTTGAGTGTTTTTTACCACTGTGCTATCATTTAGCACAGTGGTATTTTCATTTAGCTTGTTTCATTTAGCAATTTTTTGAAGTAATTACTCCATACTTCAAGGATATCTTTTTCTCCTATTTTCATGTCACCTTTATCATCCCTAACTCCTTTTACAGCACTCTTTCCTCCATTTCTAAGCTTCTTCAACAACCTCCAGAATACCTTGCCACCTTTTTGATATTTATTTTCTATGTTCTTGCTAATATCCACCCATGACTTTTGTTTAGCTCGTTTTACACAGTGTTTAGCTTTCTGACATTTGTCTCTGTATTCTCTAAGAGCACAAGCTGACCTATTTGCCAGGAACTTTTGATATGCTTTCTTCTTTTCCTTCACTGCCTCTTTAACTTCCTGTGTCCACCATGGAGTTCTTATTTTTCTATCCTTGCAGACAACCTCACCACATGCCTCTCTGGCTGAATCAATCAGAATTTTCTTCAAGGCTTGGCACTGAATCTCCCAAGTTTGGTTCCTATTCTCAAACTCTTTCATATTTGTTCAATAAGTTTTGTCTACAGTTCGCATCCGAGAGCTGCTCAACTTTTATTCGCTTTAAAACTTTCTTACATGTTATTCTTTTCAATATGAAATTCAGTTTTATCCTGCACAAGACTAAATAGTGATCACTTCCAATTTCAAATCCTCTGTTCACTCTCGTGTCCTGCACCAGAGAGAAAACATCACTATCAACAATAACATAGTCAATGATACTTTTCTTATTCCTTGCCTCTTCTCTCCATGTGAATTTGTGCACATTTTTATGTTGGAACATGGTGTTAGCAATAACCAGTCCATATCCTGAGCCGAAATTCAACAGGTATTTGCCATTATTATTAGCTTTGCTCTTTTCTCCAAATTTTCCCAAAATATTTTTGTATGTCTCACAATCATTTCCTACTCTGCTATTCAGATCCCCATCAAGGACCAACTTTTCCTTTTTTATTGTGTCAGTTGCTTTTTCTTAAGCATGAAATAATTCCTCCACTTCTACCTTAGTAGAACCTTCTGTTGGACCATAGGCACAAATAAGTCTCATTGTCCAATTCCCCATTCTGATATTTGCCCACATCACTCTACTTGAGACTGTCTGCCATTCAAGAAGATTAGCCTCATATTTTGTGTTGAATACTATGGCTACTCCTCTTTTCTTTGATTGTTATTGCCTGAATATAACATTTTGTATTTATTACTCAAAAGATCTCACCAATTTTTTTTTGTCTTTATTGTTTCGGTCACCCCTATTATGTCGATCTGGTACTTATCTAATTCCTCAGCTAGCTCCATTTCTTTGCCATTCAGGCTTCTTATGTTGATAGTACCGATCTTTAACTCTGGTGATGTTGAGTTGGGGTATTACTAATAATTTGTAATTCTTGTTTAAGGGCTTGTTAATTGGAGAAAATTGCTATAGCTCTGTTATTGAGGAGGTTAATGACTCCAAGTTTTTGCGAAGGTGGTGAAAAGAGTTAGCAGGTATATATTGGCCAGTATTTGTAGGTTAGCAGTAGACAGTGAAGGATAGACTGCCTGAGGGAAGATGTGTGGTGTGTATCCAGTAAAGGAAGTGAGTACTGATTTTCAATTTCAATAGTAAAATGTATGCACTCGTGTTGTTTGTTCAGGTGGTTGCGGAAGATGTTTAACGTTTGTCGTACAAATGTCCAATTGGCAGTTACACCTTCTGGTCCCTTGCCAAGGCCATTAGGCGCAACTTCTACCTACCCGGGTTTTCACCACTCTGTCACATCCCGATGGTACTGTATTTACCTCACCTAAAAACAAGTCCAACTTACTGGCATCACTCTTCTCTTGAAATTCCTACATTAATGACCTGGGCAAAGTTCCCTCCACTCCACCAAGAATGGCTTTCGTCATGTCTCCCATAGTCTTCTAGAAAAAGAAATGCAAAGAATCGTTAATAACCTGAATACAAATGAGGTATATTGTTCTGATGGTATCACACCTGTTGTGCTAAAATAACTGTGCCCCAACACTAACACCTATCCTGTATTGTCTCTTCAATGTATCCTATTCAACTGGCATCTGCCGTACAACATGGAAACAAGTCCACATCCAGCCCAACCAAAAGAAAGGTGATAAAAGTCAACCAACAAACTACTGTCCAATTGCTCTTGCTTCGGTTCTCTCTAAAATTATGGAGAAGGTCATTAATAACCAATCTTCTTGCTTTCACCACTCACCTCTCCACTCAGTCCATGGAGAAATTTTAAGAAACTCACATGGTTGCCCTCGACATTTCAAAGGCATTTGATCTGGTTTGTTACAGGGACTTACTTAACAAACTGCCATCGTATGGTCTGCCTTCCTCACTCTACAACCAGATTGCCCTTTTTCACTGGCTGCTTATTGTGTGTCATGATGGATGGTTTATCAGATTCCCCACCAATGCAGGAGTATCGGAGGGTTCTGTTTGTAGGTTATATAAATGCCCTGCTCTCAGTCTTATCTATAGTTTTGCCAATGACAGTATACTCCATTCCTCCTTTTCATTCAACAAACCTTGTGGTGCTCAAGTATTAGAATCCTCAAGATCTACCATGACCTGGTACCTGAACTCAAATCTCCTAGCTATATCCCACTTGGGAAAGGACAATCTTATTAACTTCAATGACACCAAAACTCATTTCTGTCTGATCTCTTGCAAGAAAGAGTTCAACCCCCCCCCCCTCCTTACCTTCAGTAATACTATGATATCCAAACACATTCAAGTTTCTCTTCTTGGACTGACCTGTACATCCGATCCTTCTGGCACAACTGTTTGGTGTACTTTTTTGTGCTTGACACTACTTCACACCTTCACAGCTACTAACTCTATACAAAGCCCAAGTGCTAAAATAACCCTCAGCACTAACACTTATCCTGTATTGCCTCTTCAATATATCCTATTCAACTGTCATCTGCCCTACAACATGGAAACAGATCCAGCCCAACCAAAAGAAAGATGATAAAAGTCAACCAACAAACTACCTGTTGGTTGACTTTTCCACCCTGCATTGGAATATTGCTCCTATATGTGGGGTGGTGCATCAAAATCCTCTCTAAGATTGCTCAATTCTATTCAGAAGAGGGCAATCTGGCTAATTAATGATCCCTTTCTCACAAACCCACTTCAATCAATCACTCATAGACATTCAGTTTCTGCCTTGTGCCTCTTCTACAGATACTTTCATGGACAGTGCTCTGCTGAATTGGCCACTATTATTCCTTCACTCTCCTCCAAAATCATTAAAACAACTTCACTGCCCCCTCTTTTATTTCATCTCCTTCTGTCCTTTGGAACAGTCTTTCCTACTCTGCCTTCCCGAAAGATTACAACCCTCTCTCCCTCTCTCTCTCTGTATATTAGACAGTTGTGTACTATGGAATGGTATAGAAGAAGCAGAAGTTTACAAGTGAAGCTTCACATGGATCTGTAATTTGGACTTGTATTGTTTAACTGGTCTTAACCACCTTACTGGCCATTATGGATCCAATACACATCCTCATACGCTTCGTATCCATCATATATTTCAATGTAATATCAGTGGTATTACAATTTTAATATGCATTTCTCATCCATGATAACCTTGACGTCTATAGACGTCCTGGCTGGTAGCATGGTTAAGAAAGATTGGGAGTTAGAGTTAACCCAAGAATTGGAGGTTAGAATTGACCAGATATTTGGACACTGGCAAAAAGTAAAACTGGAAGAAAAGGTGTTTTTGCAAGAAATAGGACAGGGTGGAGATTTACTAGCATTGAAATTACAGTATTATCAGAACCTCAGTTTCAGGGTTTGTCAAATCAGAAAGTGTAGTACAATATACTGTACTTTCTCAGTTTTCTCAGGTGGTGAACCAAGGCTTACATAAGGGATGAGAATTTAATGTGGAATGGGGCATGAATGTTTCCATATCAATAGGTATTGTTTTAGTGATGCATTCATTATAGATGTTTGGTTCAGAAAACTCAAAACTGTAAATCTAACAAAGTAAATGAGGCAAAAAAATAAAAAAAAGTCATGATTATTTCATATTCAAAGAATGTTGTTCTTTAGGAGAAGAAACCATTATCAAGTTGTGATCTGAATTATCTAGAGGACATCCATAGTATACTTAAATGGGCCACTAATAAAAAGAGATCAAGAGTATTTTTGGAGCAACTGGGATATGGTGGGTTATCAGAACAGTATGTGTAAGCTCATTGGTGATAGCATATCTATCACCAGTGCTTACACATATTGTTTCACATGTCTTAAGATTCACATTAAAAACTAAATAAATAAAATTTCAATGTGTGTGTAAGCATATTGAAATTTGCTTACACATATTGTTTGTGTAAGTAAACACCAGTTGCTTACACATATTGTTTCACATGTCTTAAGATTCACAAAAAACTAAATAAATAAAATTCCTCAGCATCTCTACTCTCTGGATGCAGTTGGGAAAGAAGAACCAAGTTGGATATTAAAGTTTCCAGAGAAGATAATTTTATATTAGTAAAGTTGGATTGTAGAAAATTAACATTTAAATTTCGAAAGGTAATCAAAATAGTTCAGAATGATTAGTGGTATTAGAAGATTGATGGAAACAGTAAATGTATTGATAGAGTAGAACAGTGAAATTTTTAGCCATAAAAAATCAGAACGTGGAGATTCTAAGTTGGAAACTTTCTGACATTATATAGCATTGCACAAATGCCACCTTTGGGACCAAAAAAAAAAAAAAAATCAAAGAATATCTAATTGGTAAAACTGAGATGTGTAAGACACAAAGAAGATGATATTTGAGTTTCTCTTGGGAAAATTAAGAATAATTCTGCATATTGGAGAAGTAAATGAATATCATTGATGTAGGAACTAAGACTACATATATTTTATGAAGTGAATTCAAAAAGCTTTGAAGTGTTTGTCTTTATACACTGTAATGTTTCTGATTACTTGAGTTTTCATAGTTGAATTAAAGTTTACACCTCCTAATATTATAATACTCCCTGTTAGAAAGCAGTTAATGCAAATGTGGTTTAAGAGAATAGCATTGGAACATTGCAGCGGCTGGCAGATTCTCATCCTAAACTATTTTTTATTGTCAACAGTCCTCTTCAGTAATAAATCTTATTAATGCTTGAAATGAAAAGAAGATGGGAAGCACAGTATTACCAACTTTCAATCTGAAAATAGCAGAACATTATCAGTGGCAAAGCTGAAATAGCATGTTATTAATTTCTTTTAATAAAGATGTTTTAAGTTAAGGGGATAATAAATCCCTCATTCTTTTAAAGCCGGATACGAAACTCAATAGAAATCTAAGAGTTTCATGCCAAAAAACTATCGGCGAGTCCAAGCGTAAGTCAACACCTGTGTAGTACAACACTATACAGGCTTTAAAATAATAAGGAATTTATTATCCTCGTAACTTAATTTACTCCACCGGAAAAATAGCCTCTTGGCTCTTTATTGTAGTAATAATAATATATGGGTACACCGGTCTGGTAATTCGTTAGTAGGGGTATATGTAAGTTTGGTTCACTTAAACCTTGGTATTCCAGGTCTACCTACTCACTGATGAGACCTCAAAGGTCGAAACCGGTCTGGGTAGTGACCTCTCCTCATAATGTAAAACAGTAATACATCTCCTAGGAGCTGCGTTTTACATTATGAGAAAATATTAAGGATAGTGATGGAGCTTGCTCCACCTTTGCTCCGAGTTGCCCGAGTGTTGTACTACCCAGGTGTTGACTTATGCTTGGACTCAACGATAGTTCTTCGGCATGAAACTCTTAGATTTCGATCTATGAGTTTTGTATCCGGCTTTAAAATAATGAGGGATTTATTATCCCATTAACTTAATGTATGTCGCCGGAAAAATAGCCTCTTGACTCTTTATCAAAGATGTTTTATTTATATCTGCAAGTCCTATTGCTTTTTATAAGACCATAATTGTTGAAATCAGTGTTTTCTTTTTTCTTTATTTCAGTTTTTCCCTAATGCATTTTAATCAGCTTTTTTATTGTATTATAGAGCTCAAACTTGGAGAACTTCTTCATGATGAAATGTAAGTAATGCTGCTTGTGTTTTTAATTTATATTTACTTATAGTAAAATATGTTTGTGGCTGGTGTGTACTACTGCCAGATAATAATTTTGGAATGCATGAAATCATCTCAGCGAAGTTGTTGTGACACCACAAATAATAGATTATCATCATCATCTTCCCATCCTGTATTAGGCCTCGTAGCCTGTTACGATCTCATTTCATCTTTTATATTGTCTTCCACATTAACTTTACTTGACATTCTCTTAGAAATCGCTGAAGAAAAAAATTTTTCTTATAGAGTTCACAGAAAACTCCAAATTAGTAGATTTCTTTGGGCTTCTTCTCACCACCATTATTCCTTGCATAAGGTAGGAATAATCAGAACTGTAAGGTACTGAGATTGCAACATTTCCAGTAACACAGAAAAATTAAGAACTTCATTAACTCACAATCTTTCCTTTAATGGATATGATGCCAAATATTGTTTTATCATCATGTTGATAAAACAAATCAGTTAACCATAATAAAATACAAGAAGTACCCCAAAAAAAAAAAAATAAATAATAATAGTATAATATCATATCCTAGTCTCCTTCAACATACTCTCCATGTGAGTCAGTGCACTCATCCCAACGTTTTTCCCACTACTAGAAACATTTCTGGAACTGTTCAACTGGAATACTCTTTATGGCCTCCAGCAACTTTTCTTTTACTTTGTCGACAAATTGCTGCCTTATTTCGTGGGAATAAAAAAAAAGTCACATGGAGATAGAGAGATCGAGTAATTAGGGAGGGCGGGTAACAACCGGCATGTTGTTTTTTGTCAAGAACTGTTGGACAAACAAGGCCGTGTGGGCTAGGGCATTGTCGTGATGCAGTAACCAATCTCTGCTACCCCACATTTCAGAAACTTACTGTGGTCTTTCGACGATATCTTCACTGATTACCTGGCAAACAGTTTTGATGTTTTTATCATCTTGATTTGGTTTTCTTTTGTTTAAAAGAAAACAAAATTTCATGTGCACACCCTCTGTTCCTTGTGGTCAGCCATCACAAAATCACCAAACTTGCTTGTAAGCACTAACACAAAAGTAGCCAGAACAAGGAACCAGTTCACACAGGATGATGCCACTTGTCAGACTGGTGTGGAAAACTACACACTCACAATGCCTAGCAGTAGTATCTCTAACTAGAAAATGCATGCCAAGTTAAGATTCCAGTTATTTTTGGGTATCCCCTCATATAGTTTTTATTTTTTATTATTTTTTATTATTTTTATTCAAACCTAGTTTTGAAGTTTTTACATATTTGGAAGGTGATAATGTAAACATTTTAATTTTAACATTCAGTTTGAAAGAAATGGGAGGATGGTCAGAATTTCAAATGGTGATTATACTTACAAATTAGTTGATAGAAAAGGCAAAACTGAATGCTTCACCTATATTAATGGATACTCCCCTGTATCATAATCGACAGTAGTATATACTGTCGATTATGATACAGTACTTTCAAGAGTTTATTAGATTTTTAAATGCTAAGAATGTAAGTCCATATTTTTGAATGTTACATCATTATTTCCATGGCAATAGTGATTAGATTACTAACTGTAACAGTCCCTCTTTCAAGAAAAATTTTAATAGTTTTTTTTCTTTCTCAATCCTATAGCATCCTACATATGCACTGATGTGCTCTGTAGGCTCTGTGATGGGATTATTAAATTAAAATAAAAAGCAGCTCATCAATTTCTCAGTTTAAAAGAAATGTGAAATGGTCTTATATTTCATCATTTTAAAGTAGATGTAAAAGATGAATTAAAAGAAGTATATACAAAAATAATTAGAGGAATGTTAACTAAGGCTGTCGAAAAAAGGTTTAGAGATATATACCAATCCACTAACTCAAATACAAGCCCATTCAATAAAACATGCACAGCTAGTTTAGGTGATAATAATAAAGAAGAGGGTAATGGTCAAAAATATCCTTTTTTTAAATTTAGAAAAAGAAGAGAAATTTTAAGAAGCAGTACTGGAATGATTCAAATTAGCATAATGGTACTTTATGTTGCTGTTCCAAGTCAGAGCACATAGAATCACACCAATCAGACTCTTAAAACTTTTATGAAAGAGGAGAGAGATAGCAAAAAAAAAAAAACTATATTAAAAAAGTCAAGGAAATGTTATTCAAAATGGCATCTGATCTTAAGATAGCTAAAAATTCTAGTAAGTCAGTTCTTTGTAAATGGTCTAATAATAATGAATCTAATTCCAAGCCTGATGTATTTCAGGAGAACTCTATTGTTAGGTGTAATAATTGCAACAAACTACAACATATTTATTGATTTTGGTCAATTAATTCATAATTTTAGTGAACAGTTTTATGTTGCTACTATGCATTATGCTGTTACTGTTAGGCAAATATTGGATTCAAAATATTTCATTTTTTTTTTTGCTTCTGTGTTGTTAATAACCTAGTAAAGTTCTTTGTTAAAATATATAACCAACACTGTCTGAATGAGTGTACTAGATTCTAACTATTCTTCCTGTTTCTCCATAGTAGGCAGTTTGTAATCACCAAACCTTATACATATATATGCGACAAGGGATGAAGAGCATCTTTAGGAGAACAGATAGATACCAGGTTGTAGTTTGGTTTAAAAGCAATGTATAAGCAAGTTTTTTTTTTTTTCCCTGTGGTACATGGATATTTTGAATGAGAAGAGATTTATTGTGTTAGCAGGATATAAAAAGGGAGTGTAGTTTCTTAGCTGTTTTCTAAGAAGTGAGTATAAATAGTTCAACAGAGACATTGCTAATAACAGTGTCTCAACCAATTGCTATGAGCCTGTTGTTAGCATTTTTTGACACCATATTATTGGATGGGATGATAATGTTATTGTGTGCCAATATATGTGTGTGTCCCAATTTTTCTGTAGATTTCTTTGAAGTAAGAGAACTATTATAAAGATGAGTAACTCAACAGGAAGACTGTTTTTTTTTTTTTTCTTTCTTTTTCCCTCTGGTATTTTGCTATGTCAAATGTAGAATTATGAATAATTTTCTTAATAGATCAGTGAGTACAAATAATGTGGTAGGTTATATATTTGTCACTTTCAATTAATTTCTACACACTTTTATATTTTAAGGTTTGGACTGTTTGAAGCCATGTCTGCAATTGAAATGATGGATCCAAAAATGGATGCAGGCATGATGTGCAATCGTGGCTGCAAAAAAGTAATGAATTTTGAACAGGCTCTCAAGGTAATATGTGAAAACAGATATCACTTTTCTCATAATTACTAAAGAACTTATTGTACTTATAATAAAGAACTTATTTAATGGTGGTACAATAAAAACTGTTTGTTTTTCTTGCATCTGCAGTATGGTGTCTATTGGGGACAGGATGTTTTTCATTATTTCGGGCCTTTTCATTCTACTTTTCAGAAATAATAGACATAGTCAGTAAAAATGCATCTATTTCTGAATAAAAATGAATCTTTCTATGTATTATAAGAAGTGTCTATTGATCTCTAACAAAATACTGGCATATACAGTATACTAGTATAGCGTAACGTAACAGTAATATATGCAGTATAGTATCAATAATAATAGGTTATTGATAAGAGTAAAAGAGCCACTGACCAAAAGAAAAAAAAAACTCATGATGAAGCTAGAATTCTCGAACAAGTGGATAAATTCAATGATGACTGAAATTTTACATAGTGATGAATATATCACTATGTAAAAAATGTCTTAAAAAACAAGGCAAAATACAATCAAATGTAAATAAATAGTTTCTTAATAAATAAATAAATAATAAAAATAATAAATAAATAAATAATAATTAATAAATAAAAAATAAATAAGTAGAAATAAAAGTACATAACAAGCACACCTTATCTTGATATGGTATGCTGCTCCATCAACCCATACCTATTCCTTCCACACCCAGATGAATCAACTGGTCACCATTATTAGTTCATTGGATAACCCCACTGTATAGTTATTTACTGAGCCACTAATGTATACAGCCACTATTTATTATTAGCTAGGTATATATATATATTTTTTGAATTTTGTATTTATATTCTATTCACACTTGTTCTTTCTCTCCCTTCTAATTGTCAGTTATTCTGTTACTTCACATATTTACACCTTTTATTAATTTAAATAGACCAATAAAATTTAGGATTCTCCTTAATTATTGTTTTCTAATGTATCCAGAAACAAGCACATTCCTTTCTATCCTCATGCGGATTTGGTTGTAATCGAAGAACCTGTCACAACATGTGGTGCATCTGATGAAATGCAAACAAAGAATTGCAAGAGGAAACATTTTGCTACAAGGTCACAGGTTGGTCCAAGAGCTTTCTTCTTCACTCTGATGTTGATAAACATATCCCTGTGATAGAGGGATTTGTATGCACTTTCATTTGATTGAATAGGGATGCCATCTACTTAGCAAACCAGGCCAGCCTCACTCATCAGTTCCATGAAAATTCACCGAAAAGCAATTCATCGAAAGACAGTTTTACGAATGCAATTCATCGAATGACAATTCATCGAATAAGCAATTCATCGAATGGCAATTTGTCAAGAGGACAATTCATTGAATGAACAATTCATTGAACAACAAATCATCAAATGACAATTCATCGAACAGCAAATCGTCTAAAAAACAATTCACCGAATATTTTTTGATGAATTCTTTCATAATTGATCAAAAAGTCATTTTTCTTGCAAACTATTTAAAAGTGTTCAGTAACACTTGCTCCACCTTTGCAACGAGTTGCCCTGGTGTTGTACCACCTTACCCCAGTCCTGAAGATACTTTCAGGTGCAAACTTTGTTTGCTCACACTTGGATAAAGGATTAAACTAAATTTATTATACTCTAACCAAGTGAAAAATAATCTTCCAACATCTTTCTCTAAATCCAGAGTAATTTATTAAAAAAAGGGTGGCACACCATTTGGCAACTCCTATAGGTAGAGATGACCTGCGAATGCTTCTGCCTGGTATCCCAGCTTGGGCCTGGCTCCCACTGAAGAGACCTCGATAAAGGTCGAAACTAGTCTGGGTAGTGGCCCTTCCCTTAATGCATAACATTAGACATATCCGCATGGAGATGTGTTTTGTATTATGGGAGATACTGAGACAGGAGTGTTGGTGGCTTGCTCCACCTTTGCAACGAGTGGCCCTGGTGTTGTACCACCTTACCCCAGTCCTGAAGATACTTTCAGGCGCAAACTTTGTTTGCTCACACTTGGATAAAGGATTAAACTAAATTTATTATAAAAAATAATCTTCCAATACCTAATGTTACTCAGGAATCAGACAACATATGGAAGTGGTCACTGAAACGTAATAATTATTTTCTTAATTTTACAATATTTTATGTAAGTGTACATACTGCTTTGTTGTGCAGATAGTGATTTATCTGTATGGAACAAATTTCATTTGACCAAATTTTGTCATAATAACACTTAGAGTTAGACTGCGATTACAACTTTAATATATATCTTAACTGTAAAATTTCATTAAATTTCTTCCAGCCAGAGCGGAATTACTGATATCATTTCGAAAGTTCTTTTACTGAAAGTTCTTGTACTGATGACTTCTGCGAATTACGCTATGTCAGAGAGTTATTGTAATACATAATTTTAACATGTTGTTTCTTTGTAGTTCTGAATATGGCCTGCGGTAGTTCACTCGGTATAAATGAAGCCCTTTAATTAGAAAGACCTGGATTGGAATCCCATGTACGACGAGCATAATTTTTATCAGTCCTCTTCAGTTGAAGGTGAGTTAGCAAGCCTAATGCAGAGATGGCCGGGCTTTTCCTCCAAGTTCCATAAACACAAAATAATACGGACATGAAACAGTTATCAGACACGAAAGACAATAAGAAACCTTATTGTTCTATAATTATTCCCTAGTAAAGTAGCATTGCCATCTCACCAATCATTAGATTGAAGAGGATGAGGGGAAATAGCATTAATCATTATTAGTACTACTGCTACTACTACTACTAATAATAATAACAATACATTTATTGTTAATAATAATATTATTATTAATTAATCCTTGAATTAAAGAATTTTTCAGAGTATAATAATAAAATATAGAGGAATTCAGAGTAAAAGACTGGAAAACTTTAAAAAGAAATCATCACTGAAGATTTTACAGTCATGTTTCACTTATTCACTCTTGTTTCTATTATTCCTGAATGGCAAGAAGTGCCATATGCCCTTATCTCACAGAGGTCCTCTTAGGCAAGTAATTGCAGTTAATAAGGGGAGAATTAAGCTAAGTACTGATGAGTATACACATGAGTACATTTCTGGGTTTTGAGGAGGTGATCGATGCACTTTTTAAAAAATAAAAAAGTTAAAATGTTCTCTTGAAAAATAATAAAATGGGAATGACGAATAAAAATCAGAAAAAAAAAACTTACAAAGCTTTGTGAAGCATTCTCATCTGTTGTTATTATATTTAGATGAGCAGCAGTTGAAAGTGGCATTCGAACTTCTGAAGGATGCCAGTGGTTGACCAGAGTTAGAAAACACAACTAAATAGGATTCAGTTGAGTTATTTTGAATTAAAACTGAAGCAACTGGTCTTAAATCACTCCGTGTGCTTTTCTATACGGTTCACTTATTTTTCGGCAGGAAAAACCTAAGTTTCAGGGTTTTTTCAAAAGACTTTGAAAAAAGGCTTTATAAAGGCTCTTGGCAGTCCTGATAAAAGTAGGATGCTGAAGTCCTTTTCAGCAGTTTCATTAAATGAGGTGTAGAATTTTTCTCTTCTCAGTTTCTATTGTTTTGTAGATAAGTTTAGAATGGATGAGCTTCACACTAAGGTTTTTTGTAATTTTTTATTTTCCACATGAGATGTTTCTTAAAGGTGGTTTTTCTATTTTGGAGTTTTTGAGTTGACAACGTGATTTTATAACATGTAGAAGTTCAGTGTCTTTCTACATGTAAATATCTGCCACCTTCACAAATGTATTAGTGGCAACTGATGCAATTTTCCTACAAGTTTTGCCAATATTAATTACAGTCGACTTATATCAAATTCAGACAACTACAAGAAAACATTGCTTATTCCATCAAACAGTTAAATTTTAAAAGCTTAATATTAGAATTGTTTTTACTCATTCCATGTTTTGAAATGTGTGCTTCTAACACTTTCAGCCAAGAGACTAATAATGTATTATTAGTCTCTTGGCTAATTAGTCATTTTTCACACAGGATTTACTTCTATACCACCTCCTGTTGGTTCGCCTTGTATAAACCATGTGGATATCTTGTACACACACACACATGTGCTTCTAATTCATTTTTGAATTTCACGTGCTTCTAATTCATTTGTAAAATCCAAGGATTTTACAAATGAATTAGAAGGATTTTACAGACCTCCAAGGGGGGAGGGGGAATAAAAGGCTTATTCCCATTCCGATAACATAATGTTATATTGTGGTGTTATGCTGTTTACTTGTAAGGTCATAAAGGACCACGTGTCGCTATGACCAAATTTAAAAGTTTTTTTTTTTAATTAAATACTCCCAGTAACGTAAGAGGAATGCAGTGTTCGAATCATTTATCCGTATCGCAGTTTTTTGTTTCTTGAAAATAAAACTAATTATTCTTGATTAGATTACTTTTAAGTCAAATTAATTTGGAAAGAAAAATTCTTTCTGAGAATTTCCTCCGCCTATAGTTTCGACCTTATTTAGAAAACTGATGGCAAGCAGTTTAAAGAAATGGCAGCTCGAATGAATACCAACTCATCAAAACTGGTGTTCCACAACGCTCAGTTCTAGATAAAAGTAAGGAGCCTTGAGACTTCTTTTTTATTATCTATATAAACGACCTCTGTTGAATGGAATTCAAAGGAAACCTAATCAGCTATACTGATAATATGACAATAATTTTCTCATTAAGCGACATGCCGACCTTAAAGTGTAACGAGGAATCTGATTTATTAAGCCTGCATATATGGTTCAGTAAAAACAAAATCAAAGTGAGCATTCAGAAAACTAAATTTATCCTATTTGAACTAAAGGGTAGAGAATCAGTCCTGTCATTTAAATATCCTACCACTTCCTGCAACTCCAGAAGTGACTGCATTTGCGAAGCTACTCAATGGGTCTACAGCTATCAGTATCTGGGCATACACATAGATCATAATCTGAAATGGAAAACCCATATCCAAACTCTTACAACCAAGTTAAGGTACACATTGTATAGAAGGCGTAATATCAAATGCATACTATCTCATATTTTTACGGACTATATTATGTACTGGCATACTGAAGAATTCGGTGTGGGATTTGTACCTAAAAGGGAGCATACAAAAATATCCTTTGCAAATTGCATAATCTACACAACATAATACTAAAGAAAATCTTCATGTTATTTCAGCCTTTCTTTGATTCATTCCGGAAAAATTATAATTTCCCAAGTGATTAGTTTTTCCAATTTCTGTGGTATTATATGGGTGTATTTAAAAATCATATCAAAATTCAAATTATCCATGTCTCACTTCAGTATTTGCCAATGATAATCCAATCTCACCACGAAGTGTAAACCCTTTGAGTGTCTCACAAAAACGGCGCGTGTGAAGCATAGCTATTGTTCACTTGACCTTTATGCGTTGCATATTTAAAATTGTATTAACACGTATCGTTCGCACCTGGATGTCTGCCGTTCCCTTATTTTCTGGTAGGTACTAGCTTTTAGCATATGTATGCGGTTTCCAGGTCGAGTTGTCGCATTTTCACAAAGCTTTAGTTCCATTCAGACACTTAACTGATTAGCATTTAAGTGTCGGGATGATATCAAACTGATTGCAAGTTATATCGCGAATATAGGGATGCTTGGCAGTGGTCGTGTTATTTTAAGTAGTGCAAGCTAACTCAGCTCCGATGCCTTAGTTTGCACTACTTAAAATAACAATTAAAATAACCTGAGAGCTTACAAGGATTGTATTCTCGTAAGCTCTCATGTCAGATTTTGGAAACTTTCATGGCTTTGAAATAATATTGGATCTTTAATATCCACTATTTCTATAATTTATTATACAATTTCTTGGCTTGTGACATTTTTTATTTCCTTTTAAAGGGGCGCCATATTTAAAATTTTCATTTTTTCTTCTCCCAACATATGATAAATCATATGGATTCATTCAGGCGCCAACAATCTGGAGCAATCGCGCGACCATTTCAGCTGCACGAAAGGAAAAGAAGACCTATTTTCCTACAGTGATTACTGTAAATAACTTGCATGGTTTATGCAGCAGCAGTCATTGATAAACCATGTTTTTCATCTGTAGTGATATATAGAGATTATAAAAATTAAGATATTTCAGAAACCAAGTGTATTGAAAGCATAGCTTGGTTATTGGCACTCTTGACAAAATTCAATAAAATATCATGTTATTAGCATCCTTCTTGACACCAGCTCAACCATAGCATTCCTACTCGTGGATAATGATATATCTCTTAGCCTTGATGGGAAAATGTTTCTGTTATAACAGTCAGGGCATGTGCGAGAGTAGCTGATGCCCCTATGCAAAGAAAATTTAGTCGCCCCTATACAATGTCTCTATGCAGTAATTAGTGCATCATTTTTTTTTTATATCCAAATTCGATTAGTGTGCCTATATACATCTTAAAAATAAATGTTACAGATTTTAAAAATTTTCTGTTTATACATTTTTATGCCTATTTTAAAAAATCACTCACCAGAATGAAATAATTTAGCTACTGATTTAAAACATTTTACAAAGTTATTTTTAATGGCATACTACACTACTTCCTTGTACACTATGTATACCAGGGTTTCCCAAACTGTGTTCTGTGGAAGGTGAATAGGTGTTCCACGAGAAGTTCCTGGAATTTGTCATTTTAGTTTTCTAAGCATTTTTTATGGCAGCTTGCTGGCCGAGTGGTTAGCATATTCGCTCTCTAGCCAAAAGGCTGCGGGTTTGAATCCCGCCGTGGGCATGGATGTTTGTGATTGTCTTTGGAAATATTAGTGGTGGTCGTCTGAGGTAGATGGCGTTGGTGAAGTTGCAGTCAGTTGACGGATAGAGTGGCGGAGGCAGAGTTGTGGAGCAGGTGCCCTCTCTTGATGAGTCTTTGGACTCCCTGGAGGTGTCTAATAATAATAAATAATAATAAATATTTTATAGTGGAAATATTCTGAGGAGAATAATATTCGAGAATATGTCAAAAAGCTCGGACCCAGAACGCCTAATAACATTTGTGTATCGCTAATTTTCACACATCGAAACCTTGCAACATTTGGGAAAGAGAATACCGCTGTTTGTGATCGTTCATAAAAATTGCCTGCAAGTGGATTATAACAATTAGCGGTGTATAATATTTTTCGTACAAGCAAAGTTTTTAAGCAGCAATGCAGAGGCTGACCCCGATGAATAGAGAAGCAGTAAAATTTGCAGAAGAGTAGAAGAGGCAATAGGGCCATACCGTCGGTTCTATGAAAAAAAGAATCAAAATGCCCGTCAAACTATGTTAGCTCAATTCTTTGTTAAGATGTAGAATAATAAAATTTATATTCTGAATATGTTTTATAGTCTTTCAGCTTCATGATTTTATTTTAACTAGGCTCTGAGACATACCTTAATTCTTCTATAAAAAAATTAAGGTTAAAAAAGAAATTTGAGGAATGAATTATGCTTTTTCCCATAGGTTATTATATTCGATTAGTGCGTTTTCGATTAATGCGCCTGTTTTAAAGAACACATTAGGTGCACTAATCAAGGGATTGCTGTATATATATTTTGTCATACACAAGCACACCTACACATGTGGATATTTATAAAAATAATATCATTATGAACATTTATATATAAAATTTATATATAAATGTTTATATATGAAATTTATTAATCAAAACCAGTACATTTGTATGCATATATGATTACTGCTTATATCTCTATAGCAAGAAAATTATTAGAATATTAAATACAAAAATTATGAAAAATTAATCTTTCGGGCTTTTGCTTTGGCAAAGTTTTGAATTAATTCATCTATATTGATTGTAGATGCAATTTCATGCTCTATAGATATTATTGCTAGACCAGTGAGTCGTTCCTGAGCCATCGTCGAGCGGGTGTAAGTTTTTGTAAGTTTTAATTTCGAGAAACCTTTTTGAACTTGCTACTGATACTGGCAATGTCGAAAAAATTCTCAGAGCAATAAACACATTTGGAACACTATTTTCTAAATTATTTTTGCATGTGTATGACAGGACATCTAATGAGGAAGTATTTTTTGGAATTCGCCTTGCTATTATTTGTAATTCACTACATAAATCTGTTCTGTCAATATCTCTAGAATTATCATGTGTTAAATAATTTTCCAATATCAAACATTTTTTAAGCAGTTCTGCTGAAGTAATTTTTTGAAATTCATATATATTTAAAAGAAAACCAAACTTTTTGTTAATTGTAGATATATGCTTGAAGTTTTCATCAACAGATGCAATTGCAGTATCAATAATTGAAAAATAAAAATCTATCTTAAAGTTTTGTTTAAAATCTGTTATGAATTCATCCTCTGTTTCATACACAAATTGTTTCTTTTTTTTTTTTCTAAGTCTAACTGTTTCAAAATTAGGCGTTACATCTAAGACCTCAGCGATTTTTTACGCATCTGTTAACATCTTTTCAAATTCATCCTCATTTCGGATTTTCATTAAGAAATTCTTTGTATCATTAATACAATTTATGGCACCATTTATATCAAGGGTTGTATTCTGAAGTTGTTTACTTGTAAAGTTTATTTCAAAAAGTATATTATACCACATTACTAAAGATGTGATAAATTTGAACTTCCTTAAAGTTTTAAGAAGACTACTTGCATCTAATTCATGGTATTTCCACTTGATTCACATAAACTATCATCTTGAGATGTTTCTTGCAGTGCTTCACGAACATCTGACAAATTATATCTTAGGGGCTTTAATGAGTCAGTTTGACTCTCCCATCGTGTATCACAGATTGGTTTAAAATTACTTATGTGTCGTTTTAAGGTATTCCCATCGACGAGTCGAACTGGAAAAAAATACATATAGACGATGTACCGAGTCAAAAAATGCTGTGGCACATCTAAAGTATTAGCAGTGCAATTCACTACTAAATTTAATGAATGTGAACTACAGAGTACATACATTGCTCTCGGGTTAATATTTGCAATTCGTTGCTGCACACCTTTTACATCACCTTTCATATTACTGGCGCTATCGTATCCTTGACCTCGTAAATCTTGTATTGGTAATGAAAATTTGTCTAGAGTTCCTAGTATTTCATTTGATAAAAATTCTCAAGTGGTATTTTTTATTTCTATAAATTCCAAAAAGTGTTCTTTTATAGAAATCGTGCTATTACTAGTGTCTACGAATCGAAGTACTGTGCTCATTTGTTCCGTGTGACCAATGTCGGACGTCCAGTCAATAATTATGGAAAAATATTTTGCGGCAACAACAGATTCTAAAATTTTCTTTTTTATTGCATTCGCCAAGATGTTTATTATTTCATTTTGAATATCTTTTCCAAGATAATGCACATATGTATCCTTATCTTTTATTCTTTGAAGATGTTCATTCATTATTGGTTCAAACTTGGCTAGAAATTCGACAAATTTCAAAAAATTTCCATTTCAATGTGAAAACAATGTCTCATTTGTTCCTTGAAATGATAAATTTTGAATAGCTAACCTCTGAACTAAAGCAAAGAGTCATTCTAATAACTTGCACCCAATGGTTCTCTTTTCTAATAACTAGCAAGTTCTCTTCATCAATGGTTTTCTTTTCTTTTATTTGAATTTCTAATTCTTTCCACTTATGGTAATTTTCAATGTCTTTGACTTTTTTCATGCGCAGCTAAAATAGAAGCATTTTTCCAGTCCCTCAATCCAGAATCAGCAAGGTTAATCCACCATTGATCAAATAATAAACAGCAGAAGCAAAATGCAGAATCCGTGGATTTTGAATACAATAACCACAAACGCTGCATTGTCTCGTTGTTAAATAGTCTTTGAGTATAATGAGTCATTGAAAATCTTCTATTATTGTTATCTTTTGGAAAATCAAAATTATGAATCTGTTCAGCTTCATGTTCAACTAATAGTTGACATAATTGATTGATATTGGAAAATTTTACAGGACACCAAGTTGCTGGATTATTATAATTTAAATTTGTAAAATCAAATCCTTTTATGATTGGATCTGTTGAACAACTAGCTTCAGAATCAACAATACTCATGATCTGTAGTTTCTCCTTCGATGTTTTAATCCAATTTTTGGTATTTGTAGAATTCTCCTCCAATTCATTAATCGAAACTATAGACAAATTATCTTGAAGATTTTCTTCTTGTATGCGATTACGATCTTCTCGGCAAAGATATTTTAAAAATGCACCTTCTTGTTTTTTTCAAACTTTCTTCCTTTTCCGCTTTACATTTGCAATATTGACAACCCGATTTCTTTTTATCCATTTTCAAAATCCAGTAACTAAAATATTTATAAATAAAAATAAACTTAATTATAAAAAATATGGACTTTAAACTATTCAGTAATTCACAAATAAATTTTTATACATTTACTTAATGAAGTATTTATCAATTATATATACCTTATAAGTTATAACTATATAACTTATCTATCATACATTTATAATCTAATAATTCAACAATATCGTTTTCTATGAACATAATTGACAAATTTCTAAAATGCATCTGACTTAACGAATCGTGTAAATATTTTTAGCGCATTTAAGTACAGGAAATGAGCGTTCACTCATTTTCTGTACTTAAATGTTAGCATTACAAACAGCTGTGTCCAGGGCTGCATTTATACTTTTGGAGACCCGAGGTGCAACATCATTATGAGGCCTCAAAAATAAGCACTTTTTTTAGTTTATTGAAAAGAAGTCAAAATTTCCATGATAACTAATTTTAATAACACAATACAACATTGGTTTACATATATTTGCATTTTAAAAAAAGCATAAAAATAAATCAGTTCAAATTGAAATAAAAAAAAATGAATAACTAAAGGTTTTTTTTTTTTCTGGCTTTGGTTTTAGCAAATATATCTATAATGTCATCATAATTAATCGAGTCCATTATATCTGATTCAATGCATAATAATGACAGGTCAATTGTTTTATTTTGGTGCAAGTTGCTTCTTAAATAATTGTATAAGGATAAAAGTTTTTTTTTTAAAAAAAAAGAAAAGAAAAGAATTTAAATGCAATCAAATTAAGCTTGCTAATCAAGGTAAAAATAGGAACTTCATCAACTGTCAAGTTCAGATATTCTCACTGAAAATAAAAATTTTGAATTTACGGTAATAAAAATTATTGTTAACTAGCATTCATTTGTAAAAAGAAATTGGCAAAGAACACTGCTTAAGTCATGATGAATACGTTACAAAGAAATTACTAACCAGTGTGAAGGAAGTTGGTTTTACAATTTGAACTGCCATGGTTCTTTTATAAAAGTAGAATGCTCAAAAAAACATTTGTTTATACCGAGAGCTTGAGGGGGGGGGGGGAGAAAGAAACAAGAACACCAAATAACTTCTTGATGAGTTAGCCAGAAAAAAAGAAAACATCGTAGAAAAAAAGTGAATAAGAAGTTTGGTAGCTCTGATGTACAACTTCCGATACTCCTGTGATTCATTTACCATAACTGATTATTTTAGTTACCTTTAAAATTATATTGAATCATTATTATTTCCTCTAATTCTAGAACCTAGCAGAGTAGGCACTATCATCTGCTTACCACATACACGCACACACACACACACAGTATATATTTTAATTGTGACTATTTTGAATTGCATTGCCTTTTTAAAAATTTGGAATACATTTTTTAAATGTTATTTCTTTTTTTTCTGAAACAGTACAAAAATTATTCTTTTTTATTTTATATTTTTTTGAATGAGAGGGGATTTAGGATTTTCCATTTGATTGGAAGGATGCAAGTTATATACAGTTCAGGAAAACATCTTTCCATGAGAAGCAGTCTAAATGCAGCAAGTTAAATTACTGTTTTTCTTTATAGTTTGTTTTGATAAACATTTCTCCCTGCTTTCAGAATCTTCTAACAGCTAACTTCTTTTATTTGCTTGTTAGAAAGTCATTATGCCAAAAATGTTATTTATTACTTTTTATTTATTATTTGTATTTTTTTTTAAAAAAACTGATGTAACCAAAACAGTTTGGTGATTATGTTTTAATTTAACAATAATGCAAGAAGCATTTACAGGCCCGGAAACTAGTAACAGGCCCAAAAATCCTCAAGTTAATAACTATTATTATCATTACAGTAATACCAGTCTTATGACTGGCATTACTGTAATGATAACACTAAGCAGAGGGTTATAACAGGTTATAAATAGGGTTATAACACTGCTTAGTGTTATAACCCTATTATAACACTAAGCAGGTTTATAAGAGGCCACTTGTCATGACAGTCCACTGAACATAATATGAAGGGAAGATAGGATGGAAAAATATAAGAAAATCTCCAATTACTATTTTGTTTTTATTACAAGAGAAACATTAATGCAAAATGATTGCATAATAATATTAATTAAATGTTTCTCTACGGGGATATCGCACAATAAAACTGTTTATAACATCATCTAAATTTAAATTATAAGCTATGTCTGCCTCTATCGATATAATTCCTAGACCAACTGATCCTTCTTGGGTCATTGCTGTTCGCAAATAATTTTTAATCAGTTTAAGCTTGGAAAAACTTTTTTCCGCACTTGCTATGCTAATGGGCTAACAGGAATTGTTAGTGTAGCGACGGCACCTACCACAATATGGCTGAACAAGCGTTCTTATTAAGCCGTGCCATGAGGCAGGCTGCCTCTGTTCTACACCCTGTTGATGGTACTGGGTGTTGGTTAGCAGTGGCTCTTGTTTTAATGATTTTGGAGGAGAGTGAAAGAATAATAGTGGCCAATTCAGCAGATCACTGTCCATGAAAGTATTGTAGAAGAGGCACAAAGCAGTAACTGAAGTCTATCAGTGAGGGATTTAAGTAGGTCTATGAGAGAGAGAGAGAGAGGGATCATTAATAGATGTAGTTCAAATTTTAGTTTTTCTGTACAGATAGCTAGCTGGCTTATTTTTAGCCAGCGTAGTTTTTTTTTTTTAATAGTTTTTTAAGAGGGAGAAAATTGAATTCCCAAAGAAATTTATTTCCCAGTACTTCATGTGTTACAAACAACCATTTGCTGTGTGGTTTTTAAATTCTTTTTAATGGAGTTTATAGCACTTTGCTTTACTTTTACGAGGAAACATACAGGAGGAAACTCATAGAAAAATATTTCACTAGCTTCTCAAATTTTCATTTAGTATATGTTTGAGTGAAATAAATAATGAAATATTTCTATTCTTATTTTAAGGCAGATAAATTAAAAATCCAGGACCTTTCTACTGAAGAACAAATTGGAATTATAGATGCTACATTGGCTTGCTTGGTAAGCTTTATAGTACACATAGCTATATAATTTAAATGGAATTTTTCATTCTTAACAACAGTTTCAATGTGACATTGGATACCACAGAAATCATGAAGATTAATTAAAAGTTTAGTAATTAACCCTTTAACTGCTGAGAACATATTATTACAGGCTCGGAAATACATGCCTGCTTTGCTGAGCCTATATATGTATGGATGGCGTGCCTCCCATATTCAGACAATTTTTTAGTATGGAAAGAATCGTCGTAAGATATTCAAACTTCACAGGTAGGTTCCTCCATCTATTGCCAACCAATTGAAGTTTATTTGACTTGGGTTTCTGTTATATGACATCTAAAGAGAAAAATTTGAACTGGTGCAACTAATCATATGCAGCATGATGCATAAACCACGTGACTGCAGGGATTTCCGGGATGTCACAATATAGCATCTACCAGTAAATATCCACGTTATCTTACTGATGATCAAATTGAAGAATTGTTAACAACAAGTGAGTCAGGAGAAGAATTGTTCGAGTTAAGTGAATTGTGTACTTCAGATGAAGAAGATCCTGGTGATGTAAGTGTTACAAGTGAGCAAGATAGTGACAAAAGTCTCGATATGAACGTACATAAGTGAATGCGTACCGAAGATGTATTGTTCAATACATCTTCGGTATTAGTAATAACTGTGTTGTAAATAATAGTGCTCTTTATATATTTTGATTAACACAAATTAATGTGTATAATTTGCATAATCAAGTGGACACCCTTGATTATGCAAATTTTATAAAACACTATTATTGCCATTTTTGTGAGTGAACAAGTGTATATCAAGAATGTATGATACTGTCTGGACTATTTACTTCAGTAAAAATTTTAATTGATTTTATTTATAAATTTTTTTGCGAAATTAATTCAGCACAAAGAGACAATCTCAATAGAATATAAAATCAGCAGTTAAAGGGTTAAATTGTTCTATTTGAATTTAATTATTATTTAATAATTTGAGAAAAGTGATCAAAGGATTAAATTTATTTGTGATTATGTCTCCATTCACTAATCTTATGACTAAATCTAATGATAGAACTGAACAAGCTGCTATTTGTATGTTCCTGTCATCTGGCCATATTGTAGACTTGCTTAGTTCTACATGTACAATGATTAAGACTGCTTTGTGTTTGCAGTGATGATTTTGTTTAATGCAATAACTGCAGTTGTATTTTATTTTTTATTTTTTTTAAGTGATTTTGATACTTCTCTTTGATAAAATCTGACACTACATTCAGAATTTTTAAAATAAAAAAAAATGCACCATTTAAATTGCATTCCATTAAACTTATGATTTTTACATATAAAAATTGGTATAAAATATAGGTTTTCAATTTTCTTCATACTTTTTCTATTAATTGTCAAAACATTTTGTCATTTTAACCACCTGGATTATTAAATTAGTGTGACCAGTTGGTTTGTTAAAGTGCCAAATGCATAAATACCTATTAAATTTGTTTTCAATCATACCAAGTGAATCATCAACAGGCAGAATTTTAAAAAAAAGTACGCTACTTTCTCACCCCTATCCTGATGGATAAAATTTGATGGAAGAAAATTTTCTTTTTAGAATTTTTTGGCATCCTGTTAATTATGGCAGCCTTTTTGTTTGGTGGATCCCCAGAAGTGGATAATGCAGAGAATGAAAATATTGAAAACATCTTGAATCATATCAAGGATAGCATAAACATAGTAGTAGCAGAACACTCATTACAGCAAAAAATGGTTTAACAAAGAATATGCACTTGCAATAAAAATAAAAATAAAAAAATGGTAGAAGTAATTGTCTTAATCATTCATCTGCTATTCATGCTACTTAGAGATATAATAAGAGCAGCAAGGAAGCCAATAAAATAATCAGAAAGTAAAAAAAGAGTTTTTATATGACCAGATTTAAGAAATCCAGAAACAATTTGCATGACAAGAAAATTCTTGGAACTGCTTGTCTTGGTTGGCACAAATGATTTGACAGGTGAGAAGCATTCTATAAGGGTAGATGTAAAGGAGTTGTTAGAAGAGGCAAAACTGAAGAGCGAGAAGGTGAAGATTGTAAATCTCCTTTCATTCTATGATAAAGGCGAACTGAGGAGGAGAGCATTGTAGCTAATGAAGCTATGTAAGTTGCGCAGAAGGAATGATGTAGGATTTGCAGATCTGTGGTTTGTGTTTGATGGAAAGAAGAATTTGTATAATGCTGATGGACTGCATCTAAATGGTTTTGATGTTAGGTTTCTAGACAGAGCTTTGTTCACCGAACATACTGAAGTGCAAATTCAGGAAAACTTAAGCAATTAGGTGGAAGTAGGTGGGTTTGTGTGAAGGCTGCCATGAGATGAGTGAGTGTGAGAATGATAAAGTGCAGAATCTAGTCTCTCAAGCAAGAATATTGAATATGGTAGTCATTTCAGGAAGTAAAGGTGTGTATGGGCAGGGGCTAAAGGAATGCAGCAGTTTCTATATATTAATGCCAGAAGTATCAAGAACAAGAGGGAGGAGTTTTTGGCAATGCTTAGTGCAACCTTGCCAAAAGTTATAGGCATTAGTGAGATGTGGCTAACAGCAGATGATGTAGTTACAGGGATAGAATGTGAAGAGTTTAGCATTTTCAGGGAAGATAGAGAAGATATGATGGGAGAAAAAGGGGTACCGCAGATGATAACTGATGAATTGTAGCCAAAAAGAATAGGAGATAGGCAGGAGGGTGGCTGTTAATTTGAAGCAGTCTGGTGTGAGATCAAAGCCAGTAAGACAAAATATATAGTTTGTTGTTGCTATAGGCCAGGGAGTTCCATGGATGATCTGGAAGACATGCATCGGCAAATTAGTACAATGATTATAGATTGAGTGATTATAATGGGGGACTTCAACTATGGAGATATAGACTGAAAGAAAGAAAGAAAGATCACATGGCAGGAAGGAAATGGAATTTATACACCTATTAAGAGATAATTACTTGAGGCAGCATGTGATGGAGTGAACTAGGGATATAAGAGTATTAGACCTGGTCATAGGATCAGCCGAGCTATCTATAACCAAGGTGACCACATTTTCTCCAATTAGTTAAAGTGACCATGCAATCTTGACTTGGGAGATTGAACAACATGAGGAATATTTTGTCTAGAAGGGGTGTATGTGGAACTACCTTGTAGTTCCACATACACCCCTTCTAGACAAAATATTGGTGATTATGATATGACAGATTTAAGTTTCTTTTTCTTATCATAAGAAGAGGCTTAAATCTTTCCCATGGCATAAAACACTTGCAGGGTAAGGATGTTAGTAGTGCATGGGAAATAGTTAAGGGTCATCTAGATGACGCAATATTAAATTGTAAACCTATGGTAAGGAGGGTTAATCAGCTAGGGGTTAGATGAATGAGTAATATCATTAAGCATGAGCTGCAGAAGAAGAAAATGCTGTGGAGGGTATATAAGCAGAAAGGTGACCAGCAAACTTATGAACAGTACAAGGCTCAGGCAAGAAAGGTGACCAGCATGGAAGGAAGGCAAAATCAGATTATGAGAAAAATTTAGCCAAGCTGGGCAAAGGAAATCCCAAAGAGTTCTTTCGTTATGTGGCAAATAAGAGGAAGAGTGACTATGGAAGATTAACTTTAATGAGTGATGACAGTCATGTGGTGACAGAAGCAGATAAAATAGTTGAGTTACTGAGTGACCACTTTGCAAAGGTATATCATTCTAGTGAGTTAAAGCATTACTGCTTTAACATATGTGACAGACACTGATCTGTGAACAGAGGTTAGATGAATTGGAGGTTCTTGGGATATTGTAGAATCTCAATGTAAATACAGCAGTGGGATTAGATAAGATATCAGCTCGGGTTTTGCGAGAATGTGCAAGGGAACTGGGGATGTCTCTGACTAGGATCTTTAATTTAAGTCTTAGCTCTGGTAGAGTTCCAAAGGAGTGGAAAGAGAGCAAATTAATTCCCTTGTATAAGGGAGATTCTAAGACTGCAGTAGCAAATCACAGGCCAATTAGTAGTGGTAAAAGTACTAGAAAAATTGGTACAAAAGAGAATTCAAGAATGGGTAGATAAAAATAATTATTTACCTTAGTAATTTTCCAACTTTTTATAATAGAGTAAGTTGGATAAAGGAAATGGCTACACAATGATTCTGCTGGATTTTGCAAAAGCATTTGACAGAATACCACACAGGGAACTCTATTATGCAAATTAGAACAAGTGGGGATGGATATGACACTGATTAAGTGGATAAAAGGCTGGTGCTGTACAGATATCAAAAAATGGTATATGAAGGAGCAGAATACAGGAGAAAGCAGGAGACTAGTGGTGTGCTACATGGTTCTGTGCTAGGACCACTACTGTTTAATTTGTACATAAATGATATAGGAACGGAAATATTGAATTTGCTGAAAGTTTATTTTTCACTTGGTTAGACTATAATAAATTTAGTTTAATCCTTTATCCAAGTGTGAGCAAACAAAGTTTGCACCTGAAAATATCTTCAGGACTGTGGTAAGGTAGTACAACACTGGACAACTCGGAGCAAAGGTGGACCAAGCTAACATCACTCCTATCTCAGTATCTCCCATAATGCAAAACACATCTCCTTGCGGATATGTATAATGTTATGCATTAAGGGAAGAGCCACTACCCGGACCGGTTTCGACCTTTATTGAGGTCTCGTCAGTGGGAGCCAGGCCCAGAAGTGGAGATACCAATGCAGAAGCAATGGAGAGGTCATCTTTACCCATAGGAGTTGCCAAAAGGTGTGCCATCTTATTATTAAATTACTCTGGATGTAGAGAAAGATGTTGAAAGTTTATATTTCACTTGGTTAAACTATAATAAATTTAGTTTAATCCTTTATCCAAATGTGAGCAAACAAAGTTTGCGCCTGAAAATATCTTCAGGACTGAGGTAAGGTGGTAAACATCAGGCAACTCGGAGCAAAGATGGACCAAGCTAATATCACTCCTATCTCAGTATCTCCCATAATGCAAAACACATTCCTTGCGGATATGTATAATGTTATGCATTAAGGGAAGGGCCACTACCCAGACCGGTTTCAACCTTTATTGAAGTCCCTTGGTATCTCACTTCTGGACCTGGCTCCCACTGAAGAGACCTCAATGAAGGTCGAAACCGGTCTGGGTAGTGGCCCTTCCCTTAATGCATAACATTATACATATCCGCAAGGAATGTGTTTTGCATTATATGAGATACTGAGATAGGAGTGATGTTAGCTTGGTCCACCTTTGCTCTGAGTTGCCCGGTGTTGTACTACCTTACCTCAGTCCTGAAGATATTTTCAGGTGCAAACTTTGTTTGCTCATACTTGGATAAAGGATTAAACTAAATTTATTATAGTCTAACCAAGTAAAAAATAAACTTTCAACTTCTTTCTCTAAATCCAGAGTAATTTAATAATAAGGTGCCACACCTTTTGGCAACTCCTATGGGTAAAGATGACCTCTCCATTGCTTCTGCCTTGGTATCTCCACGTTTGGGTCTGCCTCCCACTGATGAGACCTCAATAAAGGTCGAAACTGGTTGGAAGCTTGGGTGATGAATGGCAATGCTATAACCTGTGAAGTTTTAACTGAGGCTCGGCTGTTGCTGTTACCCTTCCAGATGAGCAAATGAGTGTTTCTGACTTTCTGATCCTGCGGGTCGCTCATTATTGGGTGATCCAGGGGATTTTACGAGTTTTTGGAATGGTATCCCCCGCACTTAAACAAAGGGAAACCGGTCTCGGTAGTGACCCTTTCCTTAATGAATAACATTATACATATCCACAAGGAGGTGTGTTTTGCATTATGGGAGATACTGAGATAGGAGTGATGTTAGCTTGGTCCACCTTTGCTCCGAGTTGCCCGGTGTTGTACTACCTTACCTCAGTCCTGAAGATATTTTCAGGCGCAAACTTTGTTTGCTCACACTTGGATAAAGGATTAAACTAAATTTATTATAATGAAATATTGAGTTATTTGCTGATGATGCAAAATTAGGTAGAGTAATTGTTAATCAAGGCAATGTGGAGAGCTTGCAAGATAATTTAAATAGGTTATCAGTATGGGCAAAAGATAATGGGTGGCGGTTTAATGTAAAGAAATGTAAAGTTACGCATTTTGGGATAAATAGATTACAAGCTGTATATCACATTGATGATACTGTACTCCAGGAAATAGATGAAGCTAGAGATTTAGGGATGGTGGTAGACAGAGAGTTAAAGTTTTGAGGACTTACTGCTAAGGTAGCCTATAAGATTACTCTACTATTGAAGAACCCATTAACAAGTAGAGATAAGGAAGTTACTATTCCTCTTTATAAGGCCTTGATGTGTGCATCTGGATTACTGTGCTCAAGTCTGGTCTTTAGGGTTTCTTGGTGATGAGGAAGCAGTGGGGAGGATTCAGAGGTGAGCAACCAAGATGGTGAGTTGTCTGTGTAATGTTCCCTATGAGGATAGTTTGAGGGTGTGTGGATTGCAGAAATTGGCTGATAGGAGAAAAAGAGGGGATATGATAAAAACATTTAAGTGCTTAAATGGTTTTATAGGATTGATGCAGGGGAAATGTTTCACACTTGGCTAGAAGGACCCAGGGGGGTGGGGGGTCTCTTGAAGTTGGATAAAGGTGTGGTTAGTAGTGGTGTGAGCAGGGGTGTAGTCGGGACAGGGCATGGCAGGGCGACGCCCTGGTACTTTTTTAAAACTATCAAAATTTTTAAAGTCATTATAATAAATTATAAGAATTATAATAATGAGACTTATAATGCATTTCCAGCTTTCGGTCAAAAAATACAGCTTGCTGCTCTTGTCATTTTCGTTTCAAAGAACAAGGCAATCTCTCTGCCATATAGCTGTTGCAATAATAATAATGCTACACTTCATGCTCTGGATTTTTGTTTCCAAGGTAGAGCCCTGGCACTATTTCTTTTAGGACTACACCCCTGGGTGTGAGGACTAGATATTTTTGCTTGGAGAGTGGTGAATTAGTGGAATGGGTTGCCAGAGTCAGTTGTGAGTGCTTTGTCTGTTAATGGGCTGAAGAAGAGGTATGATAGATTGTGTGGGTAGTTTAGGTCTTCCACGATGAGTCTTTGGACTCCATGGAGTTGCCTATACAATAATAATAAATTAGAAACCAAAAACAAGTCCATATATGACACCAAAACATTGATAACGAAAAATAAGTATGGGGAAATACTAGAGATGGAATTGCAAATGGCTGGAAAGAATACTTTAACCAACTCCTGAACTGCAACAAACCTAAGACTTTTGAACAAAAAACTTACTGTACCCTCGCTTAAAAGTATTTAAATTTTCACTAGATGAAGCAGAAGAAATTACAGAGTGATCAAAATTAAAGTATTCTTGTGGAGTACCATCCAGTGATCTGAATGCTGCGAAACTTTGCATGAATGCATTGTGTGTTATGCTGAAGTGATATCTAAGGGGAAAACAAAAAAAAAAGTAGTTTCAAAATTCAACATCAGGGGTGTTGTAAACACCAAATGCATGGAATTTGTATATCACACAACTTGACAGTTATCAGGAGGGTTCAAAAAAATGGATACAGAATTTTTGCCTACATTCTGGTTGTTAATACCGTCTACAATGATGGCACCAACCTTGCACCGATGTGCTTTGCTCGTGAAGCTGTACTACCTAAACAATTGCAGTGCTGTTGCTGCACTCCACAAATTTCATCGTGTGAACAGATGTTGACGAATGATTAGTTGTTTTAAGAAAGAGGATCATTAGGAGTTAGACCTAGTAGAACTCACAAAGAAATTAGTTCACAAGTGAATGAAGTTGCTACTGTCATTGTGGAGCAGGCCATGGATAATAACATTGATTCCTGCAGTGCATGTGCTGTATCAAGACACATGCTTACTCAACTGTCTGGAAAATTCTACAGAAGATTTTGCATTTCTACTCATTCAAGATAACCCTGACAGAGGAGTTGCACCTGCGGGACTTTGAAAGTTGTCTGACATTCGCTTTAACATTCCTTGCTCAAATGGAGTGGAATGCTGAATGGCTGTGGATGATTTTGTCGGGGAGATAAGGCTCACTTTCTTTCACCTGAATGGAGCTGTGAATACTCACATTTGCCAGGTATGTGCTATGCAAAACCTGCACGCAATCCAACAAATTCCTTTTCATTCATCCAAAGATGCTGTTTGGCAAATTTGATTCATGTTTACAGCTTTGTTTATCATTGGACCATTCTTCTTTGAGGACATTTGCCAGTCGGATGCTGTAAGCTGATCAGTTACTGCCAAGGAGTATCGTGATATGATAAACAATTTTGTTGTGCCATAGATTCGGTCATTTTCATGCAGGATAGTGCCCCTCCACACATTGATCGATTCGTACAGGAGATTCTTCGAAAACATTTCACGGAAGCCAGCTTGTAATCAGCTGTGCTTTTCTCACTGCATGGCCACCTCATTCACTTGATCTAACCCCTGTGACTTCTGGATCTGGAGATTTCTCAAAGACAGGGTTTATTGGAATAACTTGCCAGTGTAAAATATTATGTATTTGTATTTATTTATTTAAATCTTTTATCTTTATGCTTTAATTCTACTATAGATCGTCTATATGATGTTTCTTAACTATTATATGATTTCTTCTCAGTCACGCAATCAACTCTTGGCCGCCACTTAATTTACTAATAGAGTGTGCAAAACCTAGGTGACAAAGGGATTGCCTCTGGCAAGAGAGCCAGTTCCTTTGTTTCAATTCTGGTGCTAATCCTTCTTCAAATTTAGTAAAAATTTATTTGATTATGCTGCGCTATCCAAAATTCTAAACAAGAGGAAATTTCATTGTCAAGGATCTAGCAATCAAAAATGCACACTATTCCTTAAATCTATATTTTCTGTTCTAAATTTTAATGTCATGCAAACCTTAAATTTTTCTGCAGTCGTGGCTATCTTAATTACGTTAATTCCGCAGAGATCAAATTTTCATGAGCGGTGCATTGAGACCAAGATCAGGCAGACTATTTGATTGACAAAAATGGATTTATTCATTGAACTAAGTAAGATACAAATAACAATTATGTGGTTAAAAACTAAAGCTATCATACAGGCTAATGTTAGTTAACAAAACATCTTCAGGTCATTCTTTACATCTCATTACACAATTATATATCACTTATAAAGTTAAGTTTAAACTCCTTCTAATTGCTTAACGTTTCCAGCTAATCATTCAACAATTCTCAGAACTAGGAACTAAAAAACTAAACATGCTATAATTCATTTAACACAATTCTTTACAATTCTCAATCCTATGACTTTACGGTTCCCCGTTACGATTCTGGTTTTCTAAAGTCCTATCATGCACTGTAAATCTAGTAACTAATCATTTCTTTTCTCAGATTCATATTACTCCTCTCAGTACACAAGTAAATTGAATAAGATACTACTTTACCGGTATTCTGGAATTCCTTGGCTTTCTCCTAGATCGTCTGTAAGATGTCTGGGTCTCGTCGATCCTGCATCTGCATAACTCTTCCTAATAAAACGGACTTGCGGGTTCGGTCATGACTCAGTTCCTTCGGTGTAGACAAATCTGGTGTGCCGTGATTGGATCAAATGGTCCTGCATAACTTCTTGTTCTACGCTGCATTCTCTGCAGAGTTGAGGTCTGTACTCGAACTGGATTTCTGCTTGACCGCCAGGCTGCCTACCGACATCGTCCGCTTCGATCCTACTCCTACCACCATCCTCAGGAACTCCGGAACTAGATGACCAGCACAACGGGAAAAAAGGGAGAAAAAGCCTCTAGTTCGCATTGCCCAGTTCTATATATCTTTGTCACAATGTTCTCCCTCTTATGTCATGTTCTTTCTCTCAGCACCTAAATTTTCTTGCACCCAGTGCTGTCACTCCTCCTAGCGTGTTTACGGGTAACTTCCGCGCGCAATTCAGTCCTTGTGTATGTGACTGCCTCAGGCCTTCATTCCTAATCTGCTTAGTTCGCTAGTAGTATGACTCAGATATTAGCACACTAATATAATCTACATATTTTCAAGTTCTGATAACTTTACAAGAACTAATAACAGTACAAGGCATAAGTAAAATATTTAAGTTATGAACCTTATCGATAATTCACAATCAACTTTAATTTTACTAATGTACAAATATTGCTCCTGGAATTTTGTTACTTGTTAGATCTGAATGAAATAATTTAGCATAAATTCTCTTTCATTCAGGATTTAACAAAGGCTTATCCTTTCAAGAAAAAAATTTTTGTTTCAATAAATAAATTTTTTTTTGTAATGTTGTTCCTGAACAATTCCTGGGGGGTTTTGTCTACCTTTGTCTGGGTTTTCAGTATTGGCTTTAGTTCAAAGTCTTCTGTGTTTCAACTCTCCTTGATGCATATTCTACATCTTGTTGCAGCATCTTCTGATCACACGTGAGATTTCTGTTGTGACTATGGTGCACTTGATGTGATGTGCGTCCATTCCATCGTGTTCTATCACATAAACTTCTAGACTTATTAATTATTTCAATGTAGTTTACCCCAATTGTCCTCAGACCATTCTCCTCAGTCTCTGTTTCCAACTCGCATGGGTCTTTATCTACCTTTACGCTTGAAATCTGGTAGGTATCTGGTTGACAACTCACTTCTGAATTGGAAGCGTTTTGAGACTCATCTTGATTATTTCCAACAGTCTCCATATCTCTTTCAGATGGCCCTACACTATTTGTGTCTTGACGTCCTTCCTCATAATGTTTCTTGACTCTATTACCTACCATATGGTTCCTTCTATTAAACCCCTTTGCTTCCCACTAGGGATACTTCATTTCTGGAGAAATTACAAGAGAACTGGTGCTTCTCCAAAAAATCGGTTCCCAAAATAATCTGTGTGCTTGAATGTGCGGGAAAACTAATAATTCTTGCCAAACGCACAGCCTAAACTCAGGCAGATATATCTTTACTCGAGCCTTCTTGTGGGCATAGAAAATCGAATTTGAGAGTCCCGAGAGTCTGATTGGTCTCCTCAACTCAGTGATGCCTTTGCAGACTCTAGATTTGATACTCTGGAAATAATCTTCATTTATAATAGAGGCATTGCAACCAGTATCTATCAACATGTCACAATAAGACCCCTGAAATTATCATTCTCGATTCTCTCTGTTTTGCAGGGCTCCTGTTTCTTTTCTTCCATGAATTCTTTTCATTTTTATGAGGCACATGCCCAAACTTTGATTTTCGAGTGTTATTCCAGGAGGGTCTCCTGTTACCAAAACAATTTTGGGCAAAGTGCCTAACTCTATTACAGTTAAAGCATTTAGGAGGCTCCCTTCTGTCTCTTTGTATATAACTTCCTTGTGACTGAGGTCGAGATACTTTGGATTTTCGTTCTGTCACAGCCGCCAACCTTAGCATTATATCATCAAGACGGTTCAACATAGGCTGTTGCAGTCATTCGACCTCTTGCCTGACAATTTCATTAATCTTCTCTGGTTGAGGGTTGGAAGATTCTGAAGTCTTAACCGTAACTGCCACCAGTTGTAGTACAGCATCAAGACGGTCCATCACTGGCTGCTATAGTTGTTCAACTTCTCGCTTTATGATTGAATGTACTTCTTCCATATTAGCCAGTCCCTTTTCTCTTGTGGAGTTATTCTTGAAGTCAGTCACTTGATTGAAGTTCACTGATTTCTCTCCCTCTCCCTCAATATTCCTTTGATCTTGAGTTGTTCCTTTTCCTTTGTTTATCTCCTTTTCTGTTTTATTATTACTAACGGAATTATTAGTTTTCCTGATTGTGTTAATTTGGCCTGTAGCAGATGCGGGACAGATGTCTCCAAGCATTTGCTCCTTCTCCTTTACGGCAATGTAGCATTCCTCTATGTTTGTTATCCTTTTCTCTTAATTCTCATTTTAACCCTTGCCTGAATTGATGGAACACCACCCAATCTAGGTGAGGTCTATCTTCACTTGAGACGTTTAAGCTGTTGGCCAGGGTTAGTAGACGATTGTAAAACTCTGTAACGCTTTCCCTGTCCTTCTGAGTGCTCCTTTGCAGTTTCCATAGATTAGGCCCTAAACTTCTTAGTCTCAAAAACTGAGAAATCAATAGTTCCTTGAATTTTGAGTAGTCTAAAGTTTCCTTCAATATTGGAGATGAATATAGGAAGTTCTTCGCTTTCCCTGTGAGTTTACTCCATTGTAAGATAAGAAGCTGAAAGTCAGTCCACCTTCCTACTCTCCTGAATTCCTCGACGTAGCTGAAAAAGGCCAATACGTCATCAGATTCCTCCCCAGAAAATTGTGGAAAGACTTGCTGTGAGTTAATTGTTCTAAAGAACTTGCCATCGTCCATTCCTGAACTTGATGGATGAGCCATATTTGTATATCAGTTTACAGTATTAGTTTCGCTCTTCTCTACAAAATTTTTGTTTTAAATTTTTTAATGCCTAAATTGCCTGATCTTAACTGAAAACTTGCTCACTTTGATTCACCCACATTCTTTGATTAATTTAGTGAAACAAATCCTGTTGGCTACACCATTGTAAAATATGTATGTATTTGTATTTATTTATTTAAATCTTTTATCTTTATGCTTTAATTCCACTTATAGATCCTCTATATGTTTCTTAACTATTATTTAATTTCTTCTCAGTCACGCAATCAACTCTTGGCCGCCACTTAATTTACTGATAGAGTGTGCAAAACCTAGGTGACAAAGGGATTGCCTCTGGCCAGAGCCAATTCCTTTGTTTCAATAATTGTGGTGCTAATCCTTCAAATTTAGGAAAAATTAATTTGATTAAGCATCCAAAATTCTAAACAAGAGGAAATTTCATTGTCAAGGATCTAGCAATCAAAAATGCACACTATTCCTTAAATCTATATTTTCTGTTCTAAATTTTAATGTTATGCAAACCTTAAATTTTTCTGCAGTCGTGGCTATCTTAATTACATTAATTCCGCAGAGATTCAAATTTTCATGAGCGGTGCATTGAGACCAAGATCAGGCAGACTATTTGATTGACAAAAATGGATTTATTCATTGAACTAAGTAAGATACAAATAACAATTATGTGGTTAAAAACTAAAGCTATCATACAGGCTAATGTTAGTTAACAAAACATCTTCAAGTCATTCTTTATATCTCATTACACAATTCTATATCTCTTATAAAGTTAAGTTTAAACTCCTTCTAAAACATGCTATAATTCATTTAACACAATTCTTTACAATTCTCAATCCTATGACTTTACGGTTCCCTGTTACGATTCTGGTTTTCTAAAGTCCTATCATGCACTGTAAATCTAGTAACTAATCATTTCTTTTCTCAGATTCATATTACTCCTCTCAGTACACAAGTAAATTGAATAAGATACTACTTTACCGGTATTCTGGAATTCCTTGGCTTTCTCCTAGATCGTCTGTAAGATGTCTGGGTCTCGTCGATCCTGCATCTGCATAACTCTTCCTAATAAAACGGACTTGCGGGTTCAGTCATGACTCAGTTCCTTTGGTGTAGACAAATCTGGTGTGCCGCGATTGGATCAAATGGTCCCGCATAACTTCTCGGTCTACGCTGCATTCTCCGCAGAGTCGAGATCTGTACTCGAACTGGATTCTGCTTGACCGCCGGGCTGCCTACCGACATCGTCCGCTTCGATCGTACTCCTACAACCGTTCTCAGGAACTCCAGAACTAGATGACCAGCACAACAGGGGAAAAGGGAGAAAAAGTATTTTTTTCTCCCTTTTTCCCCATTGTGATGTAAGAGCGATGTTCTCCCTCTTACGTCACATTGTTTCTCTCGGCACCTAAATTTTCTTGCACCCAGTGCAGTCACTCCTCCTGGCTTGTTTACGGGTAACTTCCGCGCACATTTCAGTCCTTGTGTATGTGACCGCCTTAGGCCTTCATTCCTAATCTGCTTAGTTCGCTAGTAGTATGACTCAGATATTCGCACACTAATATAATCCTTACATATTTACAAGTTCTGATAACTTTATAAGAACTAATAACAGTACAAGGCATAAGTAAAATAATTAAGTTATGAACCTTATTGATAATTCACAATCAACTTTAATTTTACTAATGTACAAATATTGCTCCTGGAATTTTGTTACTTGTTAGATCTGAATGAAATAATTTAGAATAAATTCTCTTTCATTCAGGATTTAACACCAGAATTGAAAGACAGCATAATGCAGCATGTGTTCAAAATCAAGTCCCGACCAGCTGTGTGTTTTGTCATTGAACACACTGTGCAAAGGATGCAGTTTGTGTTGCTTGTGTTGTTTTTCTTTTTCTTACACACACAGAAAAATTACTACAAATACATTCAGTACATCATACAGTGCACCTGGTGGTTAATTTTGGAACTATATTCCCCCCCCCCTCAGATATTGCTTTCACATGACACAATGTATTTTTGCAAAGTTTCGCTGCATTGGGATCATTAGGTGTGGCTCCACAAGGCCTTAAACAGGGACACTTTAATTTTAATCACCGTGTATAATGCAACTCCAAAACAATAATAGCCAAACTCGTGAAATATGGTAGTAGTGAATTAGCTACAGAAATACATAACTGGTAGATTCAGTATGAGAAATGAATCTACCAGTTAAGTATTTCTGGTTTATTCAGTATGAGAAATGAAGAGATAGTACCCTCAGAATGGAAAGATAATGAGCATGAGATAGTAGCAGATGATCCACAAAGCTTTTGAATGATGTTGTTTTGAGTCTAGATTTTAGCCATTCTCCTAAAGTTTCTTGTAGGATCGTGTACAGTCTGATGTGACACCTAAATACTTGTGAAACTTAAGTGACCTGAAGATCTGATTGGCCAGTCTGTTATTCGGGTTAAAGCAGGACACTTCAGTTTTATCCGCATTTGGGCATAGTCTCCATTTCTAAAAAGAATCCCTTAGGGTTCCTAAGTCAGATGTTAGAGTTTCTTCCATATTTTTAAATAAACTATGTCTGGTAGCAAGAGTGATGTCATCTGCTTACCATAATTATCTGACTTGCCTATGAGGAAGGTCTGAAATACAAGGTATGTTCAAAAAAAGACTGAACTTTTGCTATAAAGGCTTTATTGCTCATTTTACATTTTAAGCACTGTCCCTTTCAAAGTAGTCCCCCTCTACTGGTGATACACTGCTCCCAACGTTTCTTCCATTGTTGGAATGCTTCCTGGAATGCACTTTCTGTGATGGCACGCAGTTCTCTTATCACATTTTCTTGAATCTCTTCTATGGTTTGGAAATTATGTCCTTTCAAAGTGGTTTTAAGTTTGGGAAACAGGAAAATGTCTACTGGGGCTAAGTCTGGAGAATAGGGTGGATGGGACACAAGAGATGTCTGATGTTCGCCATATAACTGTGGATGAGAAGTGATGTGTGAGCTGGTGCAACATGCAAGCAGGGGCATGCCAGTAGTGTCCGGTGCCTGTGTACAAAACTTTAGTTGCTGCCCCTATACCCCTCTCCCCAATAAAAAAACACTTTATAAAAACGTATTAGTGAGTAAAAATTAAATACGAAATATATTAATTATAAGTTTATTGAACAAAAAGCAGAAATTACAAAAAAAAAAGTATAATAAACAATAAATACAAGAAGGGTACAAAAACAACAAAAATTTGGAAAAAAATAAAGTAATTTATGTTATTTGGCAAGAAAATCATTTGCGAATTGCACTTTATATAGTTTTAAATGCCTTTTATAATATGTGTGTGAAAATTTTCATCCGGGATCATCAAAATTAAACACACTTATTGTACCTTCAGTAGATTCTTCACGTTTTGAATTAGCGAAAATGTCTTCAGCATGTTCACTATCTTCACTGGAATTCTTTTCCAATTGATGAATGTATCAAAAATATCCTTACTGCAACCAGGAACTGGCTCCGAGTCATTCTTCGTTACTTGTTTAGTGAAGTACTAAGTAATTCTGGAAGCATTTCTCTCTCTTTCTTCCCGTTTTCTTTTATTTATTAAATTTTGATACCCGGAAAGTTTCTTTTCCTCTTGGGACACCTAATTAAAGAAAAAATACTCAATTATAATAAATTTTATTATTAAAATTCGAAATTAGGTATATTTTTTTATAATATTAATAAAAAAAAATTTAGTACAAAACACAATTTTTACAATGAATATTCCATATATAAATTTACTAACTTAAATAAAAATTAATATTAAAAGAAAATGTTGAATTATTAAAAAAATATATATTATTTCTTTAGTGAAATATCTAAAAGCATGAAAATTTAATTTTTTCATGACAGTTTAACAAAATTAAAAAATAAGAAATATATTATATTAAATGTATGAGAAAAGAATGAATAACTTACCTTAGATCTTAGTTCATATTCATATTTACTTCTTGTTCTTGTTATTATGTTACTGATGCACTGTACCTTACTGTCCTATGTCTAATTACAAAAACTTACAACTGATTCCTTTTTGATTAGTGATACGATACAGTACGTACACCGTAACAGCAGAATATAGAATAAAGTTGAAACTGCAGCAGATTTTCTTATATATGTTTAGAGCAAATGCGAGTTTGAACAAGATTAAACAAATTAAAACGCACTTTATCTTGTAAACAGTAACCTCATGCTAGTTCAAGTTTTTTCTTGTTTAATCTAACTACTTGTTAGAACTAGGATCGGAATAAAATAAGATCTTAAGGAATAATAACAAATAAGTGATAATAAATAATTTGTTTAAGATAAATCTATAAAATATAATTAAAATTTAAACAAAAATGTAATTTATTTTGATTTAATTAATGAATAATATTTTTTTAAAGTATTTCCTCCTCGCCTGAAATCTTTGGTGCCTGTGTGCATCACACATATTGCACACTGTGCCGCCACACCCCTGCATCCAGGTCTGATTCCCCCACAATTCAGGCCCCTTCCTGCGCACAGCATCCCTCAAATGCGCTAAAACTTCTTACTAAAAGTTCACCATCTGACCACATGGTACAAATTCATAATGGACAATGCCTTTCCAATCAAAAAACACAACCAACATCACCTTGATCTTTGACTGACTCATCTATTGATGCTTAAACCACTTAGCACTGCGTTCAGCTCATACAGTCCTTCTCGTATGCTTGGTTAAGCAATTGAAATGTCTCTGTAAAATTTTTTCTAAGTTTGCAGCAAAATTTCACGTACACGGTTGCACGTTGTTCTTCAAGCTCTTTCATTATTATTTTGTCACTAATCTGACAAACAGGCTTGTGCATTTGCTCACTTCAGCAGATGTAACTTGACTACTAATGCCCATAATAGAGCAGAGCCAATGTAGTTTTTTGTTGTCAAAACCTGCCACTAGGTGTGCTCAATAACTGCAGCATGCCCTTTTTGCTGGTTGGCATGCTATTTAAAAAGTTAGGTCTTTTATTTGAGCATGCCTTGTATGCAGGTCAAAAAGGAGAGGGGCTAACACTGTCTCTGGATTAGACTGCTTTTTAATTTTTTTCTACTTTGATTTCTTTTCCTAAAATCAGTTGGAAATATCTATTGCTTAGCATATTGTTTGTTTACTTGACAGATTGTAGTTAGTAAGGCATAACTTTAATAAGTTTGTATATTAGGCCTTCCTTCCAAAAAGTACCACAATCTGCTGTGAGACTGAAGAATGTTGCAGCTGTTTTCAGTTGTTTTTGAACGTCTGCTTTTATAAATGCTAAAGATAGTACTTGATTCACAGCAGCTACAGTAAAATAAATTCGCTAATGCCTTTTATTCTCTTATAGGGAGTAGGTGAGGCTCTTTCATCCCTGTCTAACATTTTAGAGACTGAGGGGACAGTTCAATCTCTGCTGGTTGCCAGTTAACACGTTGACTGCCAACTACGAGATAATTCGCCGACTACGCGTTATCTTGTAGTTGCTGGACTTGTCTTTTACGTGCAGCTGCAAGTATATTCATAGTATATAAGCGTAACTAAGGATAGTTACGTCACAGTCGCTTGGTGTCGCACTGATTAGATCGTCGGCTTGTCGAGAGCTCCTGAAAAGATTAGTAGTATTTTGTGTTAACATTAGATATTTTACTAGAATTTTAAGTAGTATTGTTTGCTTTTTGTTTCTTGGTGTGTCTGTGAAATTTTTGCGTGTTTTCTGTTATTTTAATTATTCTTTTAAGATAAGATAGTGTACACATGGCACCGATAAAGAAAAAAATGGCGGCCAGGTCGCCATGTTTGTTTAAGAGTTTTGATGTAAACGAATTTATGCAATGTGCTGTCTGTGAGATGTATGCCTTGCGAAGAGCAGTGGGAGTCTGGTTAGAAAGTGATAGTGGAGTTAATATGTGCAGAAAGTGTAAAGAGAATGAGGATTTCAAGCGTGTTTCGTGTGTCGACAGTGATATCGTTAACGATAGTCAGAATGTAGAAAATGGTGGTGTGCTAGAGAATTGCGTGGTAGTGCCAGATAGGTGTGAGAGCGTTGCTGAAAGTATAAATGAAGGTAGAAATACAGAAAGAATGGATGATTTGATCGATAATGAAAATGGTGAGATAAATGTGAGTAGCGAAATTGCCCGTTTGAACGGTGCGATACACAGAGCTAAAAGACAACTGGAGCGTATGGAAAAATGTGTGTTGAACGTACCGACAAATAACCGGCGGAAGTCTGTGACGGCAAATAATAGAATGTTCGTAAACGTCAATAAAATGAAGGAGTGAGTGCTGTATGGGGATTCGCTATTAAGAGGTGTAATAATTGAGAGTTTAACGAAGTCGTACCAGCCGGGTGCAAACATAAAGGACGTCAGCGAATCTATTCGACTGCAAAAACAGAGGGTGAAAGAGATGATAATCGTGGCAGGAATGAATGATTTGAAAGAGGACAAAATGGAAATGATAGAGGATGTGAGGGAGTTATTTGAGGTAGCAAAAGAGAAGAGAGAGAGAGTTAGGATGGTGAGTATCTTACCGCGGTATGACAGCGAAGTGTTTAGAAGGAGGGCCATAATTGCCAATGACTTTATGCGTGGGTTATGCATGGAGAGTGGTGTGGAATTTGTGGATGTGTGGAATGAGTTCGATGGGCAAAAGGACTTATATAAGATGGATGGGTTACATTTGAATGGAGTTGGTGTACGGAGACTTGAATAAGTGTTGATGAATGATGTGGAAGTGGATGTACAGACTCAGGGAAACTAGATTTATTAAGAGGGGGGGAGTAGATATGCAGACTTTAGGGAGGCAGTTAAGTGTATGAATGAGTATATTATGCCCGAGCAAGTACGACGGACAACAAATCAGAATGGGATAGTTAGTATAAGGCATCAAAGTAGGGATGGGACAAATGGGCTTCTGCGATTCATGTACACTAATGCCAGGAGTATTAGGAACAAGAAGGAAGAGTTTTTGGCCATGGTTGGCACTTCCAGGCCACAGGTTGTTGGTATTAGTGAAACATGGCTGACAGAAGATGATAAAGCTAGTGGGATTGAATGCGACGGGTATAGCGTGTTCAGGAGTGACAGGGTGAATAAAAAGAGGGGAGGAGTGTTATTGATGATAGCTGATGAGCTTCAGCCAAGGAGTATAGAAGTTGAACTGCAGGATGGGGAAAAAAGCACATTTGAGGCTGTTTGGTGTGAGATAGAATCTAGCAGAACAAAATATACAATTGGGTGCTGCTATAGACCAGGTGATGGAATAGATGGTGGGGATAGTATGCATAAGCAAATAGAAGAAATGAGTGGAAGGAGGGTAATTATTATGGGTGATTTCAATTATAGTAACATTGACTGGAAAGAGGAGAGGGCACATGGGAGGAAGGAATTGGATTTTATGCGGTTATTAAGGGACAACTATTTACGGCAACATGTAGTGGAAAATACCAGGGGGCAGAGAGTGCTGGACCTAGTAATTGCAACTGAGAATGTGGCTGTAACGAACATGACCATGTTGCCACCAATTGGTGAGAGTGATGATAAGGTCATGACTTGGGAGGTGGCTAAAGGAGTCGAATTTACAATTAAGACAGGGTACATGTGGAATTACTGGGCTGGTAAGTATGACAATCTTAGGTGTGTGCTTGGCTCAATGCCATGGCATGTAAAACTGCAACGGCTGGATGTTGATAGTGCATGGGAGGTGGTTAAGAACTGTTTGCAGGAGGCAATGGTCGACTGTATACCAAGAGTCTGAATAATAAATCAAGTAGGGGTTAAATGGATGAATAACACTATTAAGCTTGAGCTGCAAAAAAAGAAACAATTGTGGAGGGAATTTAAGGAGAAGGGTGACCATCAGGCGCAGGAATAGTATAAAGCTCAGGCCAGGATGGTAACAAGGGTGGTAAGAAAAGCAAAAGCAGATTACGAAAGAAAATTGGCCATGCAGGCTAAAGAGAAACCCAAACAGTTTTTTCAATATGTTGCAAGTAAAAGGAAAAATGCTCATGGTAGAATGATCTTAAAAAATGCTGAGGGTAGAGAGGTAACCGAATCAGTCGATATTGTGGAATTACTGAGTCAGCACTTTGCAAGAGTATATCATCCAGGTGGTGACTTTGCAGGAGTGGAAGAACCAACAGCTTATACTGGAATTGTGATGAATGAAGTAGAGGTAACTAGTCTATTACAGAACCTCAATGTCAATACATCTGTGGGATTGGATGGTATACCAGCTCGTGTCGTACGTGAAGCGGCTAAAGAATTGTCAGTGCCCTTGACCATTTTGTTTAATTTGAGCCTCAGGACTGGGTCAGTCCCAAGGGGGTGGAAAGAGGGGAAAATAGTTCCGCTGCACAAAGGTGGTTCCAAGGCTGCTGTTGAAAATTACTGGCCAATCAGCATAACAGGAATCATTATCAAGGTCTTAGAGAAAATAGTCAAGAGGAAAATACAAGATTGGATAGAAGAAAATGGGATACTGTATCGGGGACAGCATGGTTTTGTGAAGGGTAGGTCATGCCTCAGTAACTTGCTCACGTATTATAACACAGTGACAGCTGAACTGGATAAGGGTAATGGGTTTACAGTGATTCTACTGGACCTTGCTAAGGCCTTTGACAGGATACCACATGGAATTCTAATCAGTAAATTGCAGCATATGGGGATGGACATAGGGTTGGTGAGATGGATAGGAGGGTGGTTGACGGAGAGATATCAGAGAGTGGTTTACTCAGGAGTAGAGTCCACAAGACGGCCTGTGACTAGTGGTGTGCCACAAGGATCTGTTCTTGGACCACTGCTGTTTAATTTGTTCATAAATGATATAGGAAAGGATCTGAGAGGAACACTTCATTTGTTTGCGGATGATGCGAAGTTGGGTAGGGCAATAGTGAATGCAGATGACGTCAAAATTTTGCAGGATGATTTGGATAGATTGGAGATCTGGGCTAAGGAGAATGGATGTCAATTTAATGTGGCAAAATGTAAGGTTATGCATTTTGGGGTGAAAAGATTGGTGGCAGTGTACTGCATTGGTGGAACCGTGCTCCAGGAAATTGATGAGGCACGAGATTTAGGAGTGTTGGTGGATAAGGAATTGAAATTTAGGGGACACATTGCAAAAGTGGCCAAATCAGCTCATCAAATCACTTGGTTTCTGAAGAATACGTTGACAAGCAGAGACAAGCAGGTTATTGTTCCTCTGTATCGAGCCTTGATAAGACCCCATCTCGACTACTGTGCTCAGATTTGGTCACCTAGGTTTCTTCTTGATCGGGAGGAGGTGGAGAGGATCCAGAGGCGAGTGACCAAGATGATAGCAGGTCTGTGGAATGAACCTTATGAGAACAGGTTGAGGATTTGTGGGTTGCAAAAATTGGTTGATAGGCGGAGGAGGGGAGATATGATTGAGACATTCAAATTACTGAAGGGTTTCTATAAAATTAATTCAGAAGATATTTTTGAGAACAGGGCTGGTTGTGGGAGGACTAGGGAACATCCATGGAAACTGGGCAAAAGGTGTTAGAGCTGGGTTCTTTACATTTAGAGTAGTGAATGAGTGGAATGCACTCCCTGAGTCTGTGGTGGATGCTGTGACAGTGAATGAGTTTAAGGCGAGGTATGATAGATACTGTATGAATGTCGAATAGTTGTGATGAATATGATTTGGGGCCTCCCTCGATGAGTCTAATGACTCCCTGGAGTTGCCCGTAATAATAGTTGGCTTCTGGGAAGAGAACAAAAAATCAAGGCTGGCATACATGAACAGAAAATTTATTCATACAGTGAAAATCAAATACAGAGTAATAGAACAATTTTATTTTTTGTGATATTTTTTAAAACAACCTTCCACACAAAGTGCTGGCTTCTCTTCACAGGCTGGACAATAATAACGCATTTCTCGTTGATTTTAGCTTGGGTACAAATTCGATATATCTTTAGTCAGACGCAGTTTTTTTTTCGGTAGGTGGGATACTCTCTAAATAATGAACTTCTTCCGATCTAGCTTTCTTTGAAACTGGTAGAATCTCTTTTCCAATCAATGCTTCTCTAAATTTTATAAGTTTCATGTTAGAATTAGTTACTTTATGAAAAAATTTGAACGCATTGTGTATATATATTTCTATAATATGTAATGCAATTTTTTTGGGCCATCTAATAGTCTTTCTTAGAGCTGAGTAGTATGACAGCATTTGATCTGATCGGTCAATGCCGGACATTCCCTTATTATAATCTCGAATTATGTTTGGTTTCATCGAAAATTTTCTGTTGCGTTGGACACCTCTACCATTTCAATAACATGCATATTAGAAATACAAAGTACTTCTCGTTTGTCTTCCCATTTACATACTATAGCAGGACCATTTCGCTGCCAAAAAACCTCCCCTTTTTCCAATTTTTGATTTACCACCTCAATGGGATTTCCTCTTCTGTTATTATGTAGTGTTCTGCACACATAAGTTTTTCGCGGCATCAATAATTTCGTAAGAGTAACAGAATTATAAAAATTATCCATATGTGATATGTACCGCTTATTGAGATATTCCTCCAGTAAGGAGGAATATCTCGATAAGTTGCAAAACAATTTCAGTAGTGTGACTCAAATTATGGTCAGTTTCTTCAGATTTACCGGAGTAAATTTTTATTTTCATAACAAGACCATCGAACTCACACAGTTCATAAAGTTTGATTCCGTATTTGTGTTTTTTATTTTGTATATACTGGCAGAAACTTAATCTTCCATGCCACAGCATCATTGACTCATCGATACAAATATTTTTATCTGGTACGTAGTTTGGTGCATAATATTATTAAAATGATTCAATATTGGTCTTACCTTGTATAGTCTGTCAGAAGATGGTATTGATTTATCAGCGAAGTAAAAATAACGCAATAACAACTGGAATCTATTTTGATTCATATGTGATCGGCAAAACATTATATTATAAAGTGGGTTTACTCCAGTAATGTTCTATTGTTGGAAAAGAATAAGGGCCCATTTGTAATAAAAGTCCAATAAAAACTTTCAATTCTGGGAAGCTGACATCCTTCAATTGTGATGTCCTGTGAGATTTTCTTACTCATGGAAGTTTTGCAATTTCTTGCTCAGCTTATACTGTATTTGCCGGCATATAAGACACATGTTTTTTCTTTGAAAATAAATCTGAAAAACAGGGTGCGTATTATACACCGATACTCAGTTTTTTATTACTTTCATTTGTGGAAATTTTCTCTGTTCCGAGTTATGCGATTTCTTTTTTGCTTTCTTGTGTGTGTGTGTGTGTGTGTGAGAGAGCATTCCAGTTACGTAGAATTCAGTGACTGCACATCCGCTGTCATCGACAATCACAGCTGTTAAATCACAAATCTGCTGTTAAATTTTCTCTAAATTTCTTGGCAAATTATGGCTGAAAAATGTCGGTATTGCTGCAATATTGCATACAAGCTACGTGTGGTTGCGTATGCTAAAGAACATGGAAACAGGGTTGCAGAGAGGCATTTTGGGCCACCCAACTGAGAAAATGATAAGAACTTGGGGGAGATCAGGAAGAGGATCTAATAAAAGCAACTCACAGTAAACATAACCTACAAAGTGGAAATGCAAAATGGCCAGAACTTGAGGCAGAACTGACTACTTGGACTCTCAGTGTCTACAAAAATGATTATTCATCAAGCGAAAGCGATAGCCACTAACAGAGGGATCGCCAACTTTACTGGATCAACATCATGGTGTTCAAGATTTCTAAAGAGAAACCAGCTACGTATGCTGACTAAAACAAAAATATCACAAAAGATGCCAGCTGAATATAAAGAAAAAATTGAATTTCATCGATTCGTCATTAGTTAAATTAGGTATTTGTTGAAAGTAGACCTACTTATTATTTGTTATTTGAAATACTGTAAATTCATTATAATATTCAGTGATAAAGTTTTTTCCCAAAATAATGTGTACAAAAAAGGGGGTGCGTCTTTTAGGCCGGTGCATCTTATATGCCAGCAAATATGGTAAATTACTTTGTTCAACCAGTAATGCAAGAAACTCTTCTGAAAAAAATAACTAAACCAATGTTTGTACTGTAAAATCTGTTGTGTCCAATTTCAAACCAACGTTCTCTTGGAGAATAAATTGTTCAGGATCTTGTTGTATTTCGGTCCACAAATTATCGTTCGTATTTGATGTTGTTGCTTGGGAAGTATCAGGATTATCTTCAGGCTCGGGGATGACTTCATCTTCGCTGTCCTCACTCTAATCCTCAGAAGGTTCATAATCACTACTGTCGTAACCATCCTCAGCAAAATTCTCATCAAATTCTGACTCACTTAGATTAGCATAGTACTCAAGTTCTTCTTGAGTCAGTGGTCTTTTCTTATCCATATTGTGGGGTTATAAATGTATATTATAATAATAATTATAAAATAAAAAACTCAAGAAAGAAAGAAATGTAATGTACCCGACTAAGTTTGATTCACTACTGACGAATTTACATGCATATCACTAACTCTGCTTTAGCGAAACAACGACAAGTCGATACGTGTCTGAGTATGAATTAACTCGTAATTGGCTACTGTGAAGAACTTTCTGTTACATATGCCTACTACGAAATAACTTGTGAGACCTTTTTTTTTTTCAAAAAAACACATTCTGTATGTTTTTTGTTGATTACTATGTATTATAATTAGGGTTTTGAATAATATGATAAGGGGTGCTTAAGGGTCAAAGCTGTATAACTGAGAGGAGACCTCCACATAGCCTTTAAAGGAATGCGGAGAAGAACCGACCAGGGCTTCTGAACTAATATCCAATCCTCACCTTCTCGTGGTGCATCCTGTTGGGTATCTACCTGGATACTGAACGAATGAGGATGGGCTGGAAATTTGGGATTTAGCCGACCAAATTGTATTCTTATTGGTTAAACAAAAATACAAAATGATAGTACAACATGACAAAATTTCATGCTGGCTGGGACATTGCCCGGTTAAACAAGGCCCCCGTTGTTTTCGCCAGGGAACCAGGGTGAACAGCGAAAAGTCATCTACTGGAACAAATCTGAAAACACACCCCAACTCAACATCACCAGAGTTAAAGATCGGTACTATCAACATAAGAAGCCTGAATGGCAAAGAAATGGAGCTAGCTGAGGAATTAGATAAGTACCAGATCGACATAATAGGGGTGACTGAAACAAAAAAGACAAAAACTGGTGAGATCTTTCTGAGCAATAAATACAAAATGTTATATTCAGGAAATGACAATCAAGGAAAAGAAGGAGTAGCCATAGTATTCAACACAAAATACGAGGCTAATCTTCTTGAATGGCAGGGCAGTCTCAAGTAGAGTAATGTGGACAAATATGAGAATGGGGAACTGGACAATGAGACTTATTTGTGCCTATGGTCCCACAGAAGGTTCTACTAAGGTAGAAGTGGAGGAATTTTTTGAGGCTTTAGAAAAAGCAACTGACATAATGAAAAAGGAAAAGTTGGTGCTTGTTGGGAATCTAAATAGCAGAGTAGGAAATGAGTGTCAGACACACTAAAATATTTTGGGAAAATTTGGAGAAAAGAGCAAAGCTAATAATAATGGGAAATATCTGTTGGATTTCTGCTCAGGACATGGACTGGTTATTACTAACACCATGTTACAACATAAAAATGTGCACAAATTTGCATGGAGAGAAGCAGCAAGAAATAAGAAAAGTCTCATTGACTATGTTATTGTTGATAGTGATGTTTTCTCCCTGCTGCAGGACACCAGAGTGTACAGAGGATTTGAAATTGGAAGTGATCACTATTTAGTCTTGTGCAGGATAAAATTGAATTTCATATTGAAAAGAATAACATGTAAGAAAGTTTTAAAGCGAATAAAAGTTGAGCAGCTCTCAGATGTGAACTGTAGACTATAATACACAAAGATTATTGAAAAAAGAATGAAAGAGGATATTAGGAAAGAACTTGACATTGTCAGCATCCAGAAATGTGTTAGCAGAGCTAATCTCAGGTGGTATTGTCACTTAAACAGAATGGGCTAGGAAAGAAGATTAGCAAAACAAGTGTTCTCTGCTAGGTTGGCAGGAAAACGACCCAGAGGAAGACCAAGATATAGGTGGATTGATACGGTACAAAGTGCCTTAGATGATAGAACTATAAGATTTTTTAATGTTGGAGTCTTGACAAGTAACAGACTGATTTTGAGGAAAATTGCAGATAGGAAGCTAGTAATGATGTAAATTTTTCATGTAGTACTATCATATCCTGTACACCCATTGAGGGTACATGACAGGAATTTGATGATGATGATGATTAAATCAAATTGGCTTCTGAGACCCGAATCCTGAAAATTGCCTCGGCAGTCAACGTGTTAAAGATAACTTGCCCAAGAATATCACTAATTATAAATGGCATCCAGTGAAGAGTCTGCTGACAAGTGCCTCATCTTGTGGTCACTAATCCTAACACTATATTATCTGAAATAGTGTGGTTTCTATAGTCAATTTTCTTGTGTTGGATGGACAAAAAAATCCCAGTTTCTGGAAGAAAAAACCCTGTTTGCCCATGCCAGAGATCGACTAATTTGGGAACTGGTTGCAGAAAGGCTCCAAAAAAAAAAAAAGTTTCTCTAATTGGACTAGAATTAAACCTAGGTCATTCTTCCGGTGGCTTAGTGCTGTGAAGTGCAAACGCCACTTCCACTGAGCTTCACATTCTCTCAGCAGCTACAGTTGCTACTGCTGAGAGAATGTGAAGCTCAGTGGAAGTGGCGTTTGCACTTCACAGCACTAAGCCACCGGAAGAATGACCTAGGTTTGATTCTAGTCCAATTAGAGAAACTTTTTTTGGAGCCTTTCTGCAACCAATTCCCAAATTAGTCGATCTCTGGTATGGGCAAACAGGGTTTTTTTCTTCCAGAAACTGAGATTTTTTTGTCCAGCCAACACATTTGCTCACATTCTCTCTTCTGTTGGTATTAGATCCATAATAGTATACTTAATTCTGTTAAAAATAAGCCTTTCTAGGAGTTTATATGTGCAGCTGAGTAGTGCAATAGATTTGTAGGTCTAGGGTTGATCCTTTGGACTACCAGTTTTTGTCTTCTTGGACTGTTTCAGTTGAATTCCAATTTTCAGAACATCAGAAAAAAATTGTGCAAGTCACTTTTTTCTTTTTTTTTTTGGCATTTGTTCACATGTCCACGAGAAATTATGTATGAATACCATCAAAACGTGGAGCCTTCCCATAAATCACTGTCCTTGGTGCAGTAAGATCTTGAAAATTCGATTCTGAGGAACAATTTGATTTAACATGTTGATGAATACCTTTTTTTAATAAATTTTTTGCTTTTTTGTCATATATTGGTCTTGAAATATTTATGATATGATTAGTAATTACATTTGGTTTAATTTCAAGTTGTTTCTTAATCCAACTGTGATCTCACTCAACTTGCATAAAACACTCCATGCTTTTCTACTTGAATCTACTTGAAATCGAGTCTTTCATGGTCTCCAATCATTTTGGCTTCTTGAAGTGGCCAAACTGTGGAGAAGGTCTGCAGCAACATCAGGATCATCACTCATGAGGAATTCTATGGCAAGTCGCTGTGTCCAGCCAAGGATGTAATTCTGGTATCCTCTAGGGCAGTGCTTCCCAAACTTCTGGATGTCACAACCCCCTTTGGAAAAATTAAAATATTTCATGCCCCCTCCTCGAAAAAAAATCGTAATACGGACATATATTATTATAATGTTTATTGTATTTATATTCAATACAAAACACTCACAGCGAATATTGCAAAAATCAAATACAAATATTACATTTTTAGCATCTTACATACACATTTGACATGGCACATTATCTCATATTTTTAATAGATAGCTATACTGTTAATGTACATTTGCAGTACAAACACATGAAACGTAAAGCAATTAGTAATAAAAAAAATTAATTAAAAACATAAAATAAGTTTAATAACAATTTAATGTGATGGATGTGTTTTAGTACTGCTACACCAATATCAGGTGAAATATTTGAAACCACAATTCTTAGATTTCTGCTCTGAAATAAAACTTATATGAATAAGCATATATTTACTAATATTCATTAAGACCGGAATATGCAGGAAGCAAAATTTGTGAACCTGCACCAATGTGTGATTTTTTTTTTCATTAAAATATAAAAAATAACAAAAAAAGAAATAATAAATAATAAAAATTAAATGTTTCTTTTAAGATAAAAAAAACTACTTAGTCTTAAAACATTTAAAATTTGTTTTCATTATTTTACGGCCTCCCCTCAACAAAACCTACATCCCCCGAAGGGACCGCGGCCCACAGTTTGGGAAGCGCTGCCCTAGGGATGTATTTGTTTGTTTGTTGATATAACTGCTCCAACAAAATAATCATTGGTTTTGTGAGTAGGAGAAATAAAGTGGATGCATTTATTTAGATCTCTGGTAAAGTTTTCCAATTGGCTTTCTTAAAGTTCAATCTTGGGATGGGATATAGATTTAATCAGAAGAACAGCAGTAGTGCCAATCTACAACATTACAGGCAGGGCTGGATTAACCATTAAGCGAAATAAGCACGTGCTTAGGGCATCATGGAAAGGGGGCACCACAGAATTTCTGCTTTAGTTAGATGACGAATTTATAGTGAGGGAGCTTGCTCCACCTTTGCTTCGAATTGCCTTCGCTGATAGTTTTTCAGCATGAAACTCACATAGATCGTAGTTCTTGATCTTGAGTTTCACTTACTGGCTATATAACAACATAGGATTTTTATCCCCTTAATTTCTATTAAGTTGCCAGAAAACTAGCCGTTTGGTTTTTCATTTTAGTTATAGAATTTAATTTAAATTAACTTTTAATTAGTTTTTCATTGTTTTTATCTTTTCTTACTGTTACCTACTTTGTTTCAATAAATAATGACGTGTAGAAGGCCTAATAAAACTCTAACCACGTGCATGGTGTATTATCGTATTATCGCTCATGACGCTTTCTGGCACTACCATTGCGTCAATTGAGGTAATTTTTTATAATTAATGTAACCATTTTATTTTTTTATTATCCTGTCTGTTTTAGGTCTTGTTTTAATAAATTATGTCTTATAAAAGGCTCCAGAAACAAATTTAAAACAAATCACGTGGTTGTCTCAGAAACGCGTCTCCAGTAAAAGGCCTAGCTGTCGCAGAAGTGCGACTCCGGTAAAATAAGAGTTAATTAAAGCATGAAAGCACAAGATTCAGCTGTAAGCCGAAAATTAAATTGTTCGTATGATTTTGCTTGTGATGTGTGTGTAACTGTTTTGATTGCCACCTAATATTCAACAAAATAATCTTTTTATTTCTGTATTTAACAGATCCCAAGAACCAAGATGAAACGTGTTCAGTTAAGTGGTGCACAAAAGCGAAAATTATCAAAAAAGAAACAAGAGGAGACTTTGGAATTAGATTCCAAGACTGCAAAGCTGACTGATTTCTTCACACAAGTTCCACAACATTATATACCAATTCCTGATCAGAGCCAATCTCCGTCATCAGAAGTGGACACAAATACCACTTTGATCACTTCAAAATCAAAATATGATGATGTTGGAATCATCAAGGTGTCACAAGCAGGTTCATCTAGGACGTCTCACTACTGACCTCACTTTGTCTGTAAATTCTCTTGATATCTCTACTGCAAATGTTGATGCAAGTTGCTTTACAAAACATTCTGAGGTTGAAATAATTGCTGAAAATGAAAGTTTAGCGGGCCATGGTGATGGTGGTGAAATGATTCAGTCTGCAAAAGATGAAGTAAATATAGCAAAAGATCCAGGGTTGTGGCTTGATTTCTCTGCTAATGACGTGGCTTATTGGACTGCTTGTGGACCCAGTGACTCTCAATACCACAATGGGCCATTTGACACGTCTTACCGACATTTCAGTAGTGGCAAACCAGTAAGATACTGTTCGCAGAAACTTTTTGTTGGGACAAAAGCCAATGGTGAGGAATACAAGAGAGAGTGGTTATTGTATTCACCATCAACGGGATCAGTTTATTGTTTTGTTTGTAAACTGTTTGCTCTTAAAAATTTCTCACATTTTGTTACAAGAGAAGGGTTCAGTGACTGGCGAAATACTGTTGTAATTGATCAACATGAAAAAAGCACTACTCACCAAGACTCTATGCTGACATACTTAACTCGCAGACAAGGTGTAGAGTTGGGACAACAGTTGGAAAAACAAATTCAGGAAGAGTGTGATTACTGGGAACATGTCCTGAGACATGTCATAGCTGTTATTCGTACGTTAGCTGAACGTGGCTTGGCTTTTCGAGGAACAGAAGAAAGATTTGGATCATTGCAAAATGGGAACTTTTTAGGGCTGCTTGGTCACATTGTGAAATATGGAAATTGTAGCAAAGGAAATCCTTCTTATCTGTCCAAAGCCACCTGTGAGGAACTCATTCAAGATAGCCCAAAAAATCCATGTGCTTATTGTTGATGAAGTAAAATCTTCTGGTTATTTTAGTTTGTCAGTTGATTCAACACTAGATCTGTCACATATCGACCAGTTAAGTGTTGTACTTAGGTACTTAAAAGATGGACAGCCTATTGAACACTTTTTAACTTTTCTGGAAATGAAAAGCCATACCGGTGAGGAAATGGCAAATCAGGTGTTGCAGTACTTACGTAAAGTTTGTCAGCTAAACTTTTCAAAATGTAGGGGTCAGTCTTATGACAACGCTGCTAACATGTCTGGGCGTTATAAGAGGATGCAGCAAAAATTTTTAGAAACAAACAAGTTTGCTATATATGTGCCCTGTGCAGCTCATTCACTAAATTCATGCCGAAGTGCTGTTGACTGCTGTCAAAAGGCAGTTAATTTCTTCTCTACAGTGTGGTTGCTCTTATACCTCTACAGCCTCAACCAGCCAGTGGACAATTCTTAAAGGTTGTATTGGAAATGAAAATGTCTTAAAATCCCTCTCTGATACCAGATGGCTGATGGGAGGCACATGCTATGGCAACAGCAGCAATTTTGAAATCTTTTCTTCAAATTTTAGAAGCATTAGACTATATAGCCGAAGACCAGACACAAAAGGGAGACACTAGAAGAGAAGCAGATAATATTGCAAATAAGGTGCAAGAGCTAGAATTCGTTTTTATGTTGAATTTTTGGGATGAGATTTTGCAAAATTTTCATAGAGTAAGCCAAGTTCTACAGAATGAGGATGTCAATTTAAAAACATGTGCAAATCTGTATTGATCATTAGCTGACCAATTGTGCACTTCACGAAATGAATTTGAAAGATATGAAGCAGCTACAAGGGAAGTGCTACCAGATGTTGATTACAAGGCAGCTCAAACTCGCAAACATATCAGAAAGAAGGTACCCAATGACAGAGATGCTCCAGAAGCATATATGAATGCCAGAAATAAATTTTGTATCACCACCTTTTACACATTTGTTGACAAACTTGAAACTGAGATGAGAAGATGAGGAAAGATATACAAAGAAATATCAGAGAGATTTTCTTTTCTAAGTGATGTGCCACATAATGCTACTTCAGTGACTTCATCATCTACTGAAATTGAAAGGTATTCTCAGTGTTGTCAAAAGCTGATTGATGCTTACTCAGAGGACTTGAACACTAACTTCTCAGCTGAGCTTCAACAGTTTTAGTCATATGTGCGCCATAAGTTCAGCGCAACAAAAAATCTAAAAACAAGATTCAGTCATGCTGAACTTTATAAAATAATTGTAGAAGACTAATTATATGAAGAGCCAAAAGCTTCAATTCGGCGACATGAACTTATTTAAGCTAAGGGATATTACATCCCATATTGTTTCTTAGCCGAATAAGAAACTCAAAGAGTTTCATGTCGAATATAAAAACTATATAAAGTTCGGCGATTCCAAGCTTAAGCAAATTCCTAGATAGTGCAGCACCTGACCCATTTGGTAGTGCAAACTGAGGCACCTCATCGGAGCTTGCTCCACCCTTACTATGAGTTGCCTCAGTTTGCACTACTAAATGGGTCAGGTGCTGCACTATCCAGGTATTTGCTTATGCTTGGAATCGCTGAACTTTATATAGTTTCTATATTCAGCTAAGAAAAAATATGGGATGTAGAAGACAATATTGAGTGTGCCTTTCCAAATGTAGACATTACCTTTCGTATATTTTTAACATTAATGGTCACAAATTGCTCAGCTGAGCATTCATTTTCTCAGTTGAAGTATATTAAAAATCCCATCAGAACAACTATGCAACAAGGCAGGTTGAATGCCTTATCTCTACTAAGTATAGAAGCAGATGTGTTATGTAAGATTAATTTTGAGGATCAGATCAAAGACTTTGCAATTAAAAAAAGTAGGAGAAAACTTTTCAAATCTAAATAAAGTTGAAGTATACAAAAATAACCTTTATTTTCCATCTTACTACAAGTTTTGTTTCATTTTGAAAAATAAAAATTTATTTTATGGTTTATTATTGTTTATATTTTGAATTACATATATATGGGGCACCAAAATCTTTTAAGTGCTTAGGGCCTCTATGGGTCTTAATCCGGCCCTGATTACAGGTCTCTGTGTTGACCATCTGGGAAGTTTACTATGACTTTCTTCATGGTTGGAAGATAATGACCTTCATTATTGGTAGATACAAAGCTTAGATCAGAATTCTAATCCCTTTTCCAAGCAGCAGATCCAAATGTTCCCTGATATTTAGCATTAAAGATTAATTGTAGGTTATGTTCTTCATCCCAGCCAACTAAAGCAATACCACAGTCATCATTACTGGAATATTTCCAGTACACTTGATGACCATTGAAGTCTTTTGCATATATTGTTGGGTGAACTGTGGTTAAAAGGAGACTTGTTTTGGCCATGGAGAGGCTGGAGGCTTGTACACGTTGGTGATATTAATATCTTCCACGTTGATAGTAACAGCATGGATGTCTATTTTCTGTATTTGATTTCAAGAGGTACAATGCTCGATGCCATTTTGGATATGTATGTTTCTATTTTTGCTTGTGATGATATGTTATTTAAATGATCTATAAACAGGAAACTGTGCCTACTTCTTCAGAGTTCTTCCTCTGAAGTTGCACGAGTTTCATGCAGAAGCATTATGTTGATGCCGCTGTTGGAGAGAAATTTGGATAGGTAGTTACACTTTGCCCTTCTAACCTTCTATATTTAATTGACGAATTTGGACAGAATGGGCAAATTTTTGGTCAGATAGAAAAGGGTGGGGATCTTTAATCTCTTGAAACTGCATGATAATATCTAAGAGATCCTTTGATAGGCTGACAACCAGTTTTTCCTCTAGCTCCATGTTACCCAGAGTACACCATGAGAAGGCAAGCCAGAATTATACCCCAGAATGGAATGAATCACTAGTCAAAGCTATATATAGAAAAAAAAAAAAGGAAGCAAAAAAGGAATGTGAAAATTACATGGTATTGCTCCTGTCCACAGTCTACAAATTTTTATCTAATATTAAATTAAAAAGAATCTTACTGTGTTGAAGAGAATACAGATGAATATCAAACAAGATTCTGAAGAAAAGGTCTCCAGTTGATCAGATTTTTTTACATAGACAAATAATACAGAAAAAATGGGAATATAATGAATATAATTGGCCTGTCCATGCTAAATGTATAGATTTTAAGAAAAGCGACTGATAATATTCATATAGATAGCTTAAAGATACCAAGAAATTATATACTTGGTTTAATCCCTTATCCAAGTGTAAGCAAACAAGTTTACACCTGAACTATTTTCAGGACTGCAGCAACTCATATAAAGAAGCTATTGACTTCACATGACTTGCCTTAGTATCCATAATGCAAAGCACATCTCCTTGCAGACATGTATAATGCTATGCATTATGGGACGGGTCACTACCCAGACTGGTTTTGATTATACATGTCCACAAGATGTGCTTTGCATTATGGGATATGAAGGCAAGTGATGTGAAGTCATTAGCTTCTTTATACAAGTTGTCCCAGTCCTGAAAATATGTTGAATTGGATTTAAATGGTATTGATGCAAACACAGATTGATAAGAAAATAACTATTTATTAACTTAAAAGCTAATATTTCGCTGGTATTATATCCAACATCTTCAGCGCACGCAAACAAAGTTTGTTACAAATGTGAGACAACCGCAATCCAATGTATCAGTGGGGCTAGTATAAGTAATTGCAGCATTCAACACAAGACTAAAGTCCTAATAGGTGCCATCTAAGTTTTAAAAAAAATAAAAAATAGTCCAAAGTTTTGAAAAAAAAATTAAAAAAAAAAAAAATAAATAAATAAAATAAATATTAATTTGGTCTTAGGATGACTGTCTCCCAAATCTTTGGTAGATTTATACAGCCATACTTGTTAAGGTTTGGAGTATGTTTTAAGGCTTCTGTTGATTCCAGGAACAACCTCTCTGACTTATAGAAGCTTCTGTGCAGTACGTTTGTTTTTTTCCAATTTTTCCTGTGTGTCGGGGTGTCCAAAGCATGGTCTGCCATACTAAAAGTGCTGGATATATTTTTTGTGTTCCCTGAGGCAGATGTCCACAGTCTTCCTGTCTGTCCATAGTAGGCTCGATGACATGAACAGGGCACTTCATGGACTCCTGGATGTGATAAAGGAGTGAATCTGTCCTTAGGTGAACGGATGAGAGTTGCAATTTCACATAAGGTTTAAATAGAGTGCGCAGTTGGTGTTTGTTAAGCACCCTAGATATCTTTTCAGATGTGCCTTTAATGTATGGGATGGTGATAGTTTTGTTGTAGTCTTCTGTGGTAGATAGTGTGGGGGATTTCTGGGTAGCATTTAGTATTTTATCTATCTTATGGGGATTATAGTCATTGGTTAGGAAGGTGTGACGCAGGTAAGAAAGTTCAGCAATGTCATTGGAACAGATTGCTCTAGCTCTATGGGTTAGTGTAAGATACCATATTGTTGAAAAAGGTGATGGTGTGATTGTTTGTGTGGGTTTTCTATAAACTGAAAATGATAAGGAACCTTCTGGAAGACGTGTGATCAGTGTGTCCGTGAAGGGTAGGCAGTCATTGGCTTCTAGTTCCATTGTAAAGTGGATTTTAGGGTGCTGGCTATTTAGATGCACTAAAAATGTATTCAATGTGTCTGGGCCATGTGGCCAAATAGCAAACACATCACCAACATAGCATAGCCAGAGACTAGGTTTGAGAGTGGCTGTGTTGATAGCTAGCTTTTCCAGATGTTCTATGTAGAAGTTGGCTAAGGAGTGAGAAAGGGGGGATCCCATAGCTGTCCCATCTAATTGTTTGTATATTTTCCCTTTCCATGTAAAATAACCTGCCTGTACTGTGAATCTAAATAGCTGAAATATATCAGGGGGAAATTGTGAATTTGGTAAGTTAAGTGTTTCAGTCAATGGTACATTAGTGAATAATGAGGTGATATCAAAACTCACCATTAGGTCTGAACTATTTAAGGTGTGGTTTTCTAAAATACTTTTTAGGTGGGTAGAATTTTTAACAAAAGAGGGAGAATTGTTCGTGTAAGTGGCTAGTAGTTTGGCTAAATGTTTAGCTAGTTTATATGTAGGACTGTTTATACTATCTACAATAGGGTGTAAAGGTGTATCTTGTTTGTGAATTTTTGGAGCTCCACATATTCTGGGTGTTTTAACGTGAAAGGGTTTCAGTTTGTTGACTGTTTCTTTTGGCCAGGAAATGACTTTGTTCAATAACTTGTACACCTTATTCTTTTGTGAGTTGGTGGGATCTCGATCTATAATTTGATGTGTTAACCGGTCTTGGAGAAGTGCATGCATTTTGCTTTCATATTCTGTTGTATCCATTACTACAGTTGCATTTCCTTTGTCTGATTAGGTTATTGTAATGTGGTTATTATTGTGTAGCTCTTTTAGAGCCATTATTTCTTTAGGTGGTATATTATTTTTGGCAGGCTTAAAATGGATTAGGATATTGGCCACATCTAACATAATATTATTGGCTATTACAGGAGGCAGGTCGTACATCACATGTTCAACGGAAGCCATTATTTTGGTTTTTGGAACTTCTTTAGGAGTAACAGCAAAATTGTGCCCACGATTTAATGCACTCATGGCTTCTTTGGTTAAGGTTGCCGATGATAAGTTCAAAACAACTCCATCTTGATGTAATTGCGGCCGTTGCTTAGCACTATGTTGCTGAAGGATTTCAAATTTCTTCTGGTGCCGGTTTTTAACTTTAGCAAATTCTTTGTTGGCTGTAGAGTTTAGCACTATTACGGGAAAAGGTATACGCTACTTGCCGAGAACTTTCAAGAATGAATTCTTCCATCAGTGCACTACATGATATACTATCTGACATTTTGAACCTGGAACTATGGGATATCCTGGATAGAATCTCCAACTCTACAGCCAACACAGAATTCGCTAAAATTAAAAATTCAGTTTATAAATAAACCGAAAATAAATTTAGTTTAATCCTTTATCCAAGTGTAAGCAAACAAAGTTTGCGCCTGAAGTATCTTCAGGACTGAGGCAACTCGTAAAGGTGGACCAAGCTCTCATCACTCCTTGTCTCAGTATCTCCCATAATGCAAAGCACATCCCCTTGCAGACATGTATAATGCTTAATTATAGTCTAACCAAGTGGGAAAAAACTTCCAACATCTTTCTCTAAATCCAGAGTAATTTAATAATAAGGTAGTACACCTTTTGGAAACTCGTATAGGTAAATATGACTTCTCCATTGCTTCTGCCTTCGTATCACCACTTCTTCTGGGTCTGGCTCCCACTGACGAGACCTCAATAAAGGTCGAATCTGGTCTGCAAGGAGATGTGCTTTGAATTATGGGGGATACTGAGACAAGGAGTAATGAGAGCTTGGTTCACCTTTACCACGAGTGAGTTGCCTCAGTCCTGAAGATACTTCAGGCGCAAACTTTGTTTGCTTACACTTGGATAAAGGATTAAACTAAATTTATTAAACATACTGTTTGGCTATGCTATGTAGGTGATGTGTTCGCTATTTGGCCGCATGGCTTGGACACACTCCACAACTTCTTATCACACTTAAACAATCAACACCCCAGGATCCAGTTTATCTTGGAAAAAGTAAGCAATAACAATCTCCCTTTCCTAGACACTCTGATTACATGCTAGCCTGATGGATCCCTGGCTTTCTCTGTTTACAGAAAACCTACACATACAGGTAGATACATTCACCAGCAATCTCCCCCCCCCCCTCCCAACAATATGGGATTATAAAAACCCTATATAACAGGGCAAAATTAATCAGTTCATTCATTAATGCTCTTACTACTGAACTTAACCATATTCTTAACACTTGTTGTCAATGGCTACAACCCCTATAAAATCCAAAAAATATTAAAACCAATTAACCCCCCCCCCCCCTTCATAACAGGGACTACTCTAAATCTATCACCATTCCTTATATTTGGGGTACTTCTGAAAAGCTAACAAAAATCCTTAAAAAATATGACTTGACAACTTGTTACAAACCATATAAAAAATTGGCATCTCTTATCCGCTGACCCCAAGGACCAGCCACTTCCGCTAGACCTACCTGGAGTATACCAGGTCCCTTGTAGTTGCAGATTGTCTTACTATGGCCAAACAGGCAGGACAGCTAATATCAGGATATCTGAACATAAAGATTTATATCCATTTCCACCAATACAGCCACTCAGGACTTGCTGATCATGCTTTGGACACCCGCCATAAAATACGCTGGAAGAAAGCCACCTTTCCACACCGTAGCAAGTACAAATATGAGAGATTATTCCTAGAATCAGCCTCAGCTCTAAAAAAAAACTCCCCAAACCTCAACAAATTTGGATGCATGAGACTGCCCCAAATATGGGAAGCTTGCATTCTTAGAACATCAGCCCAACAGCCAAGACTACTATCCAATTTAGCCCACTAGGTGGCACCTTTTAGGATTGACTTCAGTTGTTGTCTTCAGCCATAGTTGTTCAGTGTTAGTGCCTGTGGGCACATATCATTAATTTTTATGTTCCCTGAAGATGGTAATGTAACATTACCGAAATATAGGAAGTATTAATTAAAGTTTTTTAATTACATTGTCTTACATTGTCTTTCCCTAAAAATTAACAGTTATGTATCACCAACGTATAAGTTTATCTACAAGAATGGGAGGCATTGTATCCAGTAACAGAGTTCTTGGGCTAAGTCGTCTTCTTCTTGCTTTATGCTTCAGCTTATTGTATGTCCAGTACTTCAATGCAGGCAGTCTGTCCATTACTTTCTTCGTCTAACAACTATTTTTTTTGTTTCCAGTCTCGTGCTAGTTTAACTATTCTTTTTGGGTTCATCCTTTAACATGTTGATTCCATTCTAATCTTCTCATTTTTATCCACACATATATGAGTTGGTGTTGACATCCTTCATAAATTTTTTACTCTATCAAATTTTGTTTTGTTCACTGTTTTTCTTAATGTTTTCATTTCACATGCATATGTCAATATTGGCCTTACTGCTGATGTATATATTCTTGCTGTTGTTTCTTTTGTTAGATCTTTATTTTTCCATGTAGTTGAATTTAGACATCTGATATTTTATTAGCCTTCAGGAATTGTTCCTTCTCTTCATTCTGTGTTATATTTTCTGTTCACAGTTATTCCTAGGTATTTATATTTCATTACTTGTTCGAATATTTTTCCATTTATTTCTAATTTACATCTGATCATTATTTTACAGTTACTATTGTCTTTGATTTCTCTATTGATATTTGCATGTTAAAACTGCTGCATATCTGTCAGAGATTGAATAAATGGTTTTGAAGAGCATCTTCATCATCTGCATATCCAACCCAATTTAAATTTTATGTTTTCAATTTTTATCCCATTTCTCTTTCTTAAATTCTGTTATTATTTCGTCCATGATTATGTTAAATAAACATGGACTTAAAGAATCATCTTCTCTGATTCCTTTCCTTATAGGGATTTTTTTTGTGTGTTCATGTTCTGATATCTTGGGCTAAGTGTTTGGACAATTTATAAGTAGGGGGAACCAGCTACTGCTGTTCACCATAAATAAATAGGGAGAGAGGAACTTTGATTATATTGTTTAAGTTTTTGAACTGTTTCATAAGGCCAGGATATAATGTTGTGTAATATATATATATATATATATATATATTTTTTTTTTTTTTTTTTGTTAGTTTTGCTGTTGAATTTCATCACATGCTGTGAGGCTACTGCCTCACTTATTGGAGGCCTGAAGAATTGCCTTGAAAAAGTTGATCTCTAGAACAGGGTTTTCTAAAAATAATAATAATGAATAAAATGAAAATATATATAAAATACTAAAAATAAGACAAAACAAAAACTTCTAGACCCCATGATACTAATATACTATATGTTGACAACCTTCATGGATGGGAGTCACATAAAAAAAATTATTTTATATACTTTTTTTTTCTTTCTTTCAAACATTTGTAATAAAATGATAAGATAGTCAGTCCTTGTATAACACGTTTATTGTGATTAATGTATTTTGAATTTATTAAATTATTTTCTTTTGGTATTTGGAAGTGTAAAGATTCAATTCCCTTAATTATTATTATTACCCTAAGACCTCATGGAGTCAGAGACTCGTCTAGGAGGTCATTTTGTCATACACACAGCTTATCGTGCCTTAAACACACTCAAATTCTCTGCAGACACCACACTCTCAGGCAAGGCATTCCAATCATTCACAACTCTGCATGCAAAGAACCTGCTTCTCACTCCCCTGCTCACACCCTCCTTATACAGCTTCCATGGATGACCTCTGGTTCTCCCTGGATCTCCCACCTCTCCAGCATTAATCCTATAACAACCCCTTACTAACTTGTAGGTCTCTCTCATTTCATCCCTCTTCCTTCTATCCACTAGACTGTAAATTGCAGCTTCTCAACCTTTCCTCATATTCGACATTCCAGAGATCAGAAACTACCTTAAAGTTGATCTCTAGAACAGGGTTTTCTAAAAATAATAATAATGAATAAAATGAAAATATATATAAAATACTAAAAATAAGACAAAACAAAAACTTCTAGACCCCATGATACTAATATACTATATGTTGACAACCTTCATGGGTGGGAGTCACATAAAAATAATTATTTTATATACTTTTTTTTTCTTTCTTTCAAACATTTGTAATAAAATGATAAGATAGTCAGTCCTTGTATAACACGTTTATTGTGATTAATGTATTTTGAATTTATTAAATTATTTTCTTTTGGTATTTGGAAGTGTAAAGATTCAGTTCCCTTAATTATTATTATTACCCTACCTTAGTCAGCCATCTCTGGACCCTTTCCAACATCTCTTTGTCCTTTTGAAATCCAGGTGACCAAATCTGTGCAGAGTAGTCCATGTATGGCCTAATCAGAGCCTTATAACAATGGAAGAAGAATCTCCTTACTTCTACAAGTTGGTGTCTTCTGCATCATTCCCAGAATTCTTTGTGTTGTCATCACTATTTTGGCAAGTTGTCAACTAAATTTCAGATCCTTATTCACTATCAACCCAAGATCTCTTATTTCCTCCACCTCCAACAATATATCCCTACTAAGCATAAATACTACATCCTATCTTTGTTTCCCAAATTTTAAAACCTTACATTTTGCAACATTGCATGGCTTCCCCATTCCCATGCCCTTTAACTCAATCTATTCAAGTCTTCTTGTAAGGCCACAACATGTTCTCTACTCTTCATAGTTCATCCCAACTTTGCATCTTCTGCAAACAACTGAATATCCCAATCCAAATCTTTGCAGATATTATTAACATACAGATTAAACAGCAATGGCCTAAAACAGACCCTTGAGGCACACCACTAGTGACTTTCATATTCCAGGATATTGCTCCCCCATACACAACTTGCTGATACATATCAGATAGCCAGTCTCCAATCAAATGCACTAATCTAATATCCAGCCCTATCTGCTGTAGTTTGACTATCAACTTATCATGCAGTAATCTATCAAAGCCTTTGCAAAATCTAATTATACTACCTTGTATCCCTCTCCTCTGTCCAATGAAGCCATCACCTTATTATAATAAGTAAGTGGATTACTAAAAGATCGCCTATCTTTAGCAAATCCATGCTGTCCATCAAAGATAATGACATTGTTTTCAGCCCATTTCTGGATCCTAGTTCTCACCAGTTTCTCCAACACCTGACACAGAGATAGGTCTATAATTTGATGCTTAAGTTCTATCACCTCCCTTATGAAGCAGCACAATCTTGCCTTTCCTTTGGAACTTGACTCAGTGCAAGACTGATATTAAAATATGTCAAGGCAGATGCCATCTCCCTGGCACATTCCTTCAGAATATGTGGTGATATATTATCAAGTCCCACAGCCTTATTAATAAGTTTCAGTAAGGAAATACTATGAGTAGACATATTACTAACTATTATAATAACAGAATTAACTCATGTAAATTATTCTTTATTTGTAGAATTTTCACCTGAGTATCACAGGCATCATCAGTACAGATACAAGGCTAATTAAACAATAACTGTTATATTCACAAAGCGCCACCTAAGTAGCTAAGGTTAAATTTCCTAAATTTATTTATTATTATCATTATTTATTTATTTATTTTATTTATTTTTAATAATTTAAATTTAATTAGTTAGTTATTTAATTATTAAATAATAATTATTTAATTATCCAATTATAATAATTTAAAAAAAATTTAAAAAAAAAATTTTTTTTTATTAATAATAAAAAAAATATTTTTTTAATATATTTTTTTATAAATATATATATGTGTATACAATTATATGTTAGGAAAGATTTGCTGCTTTATAAAGTGCTATCTCCCACAAGGGGGAAAGACGTAGATCATCGGATCTGTTTAGGTTAGGGGAGTGAAGTAATGTTTCTTTGTATAGCCGTTCCATTAAGAACCGACTTTTGTGAATGACTTTTGTCTTGTTCCACTTAACTCTGTGTCTGGTGTTGATGGCATGTTCTGCAATTCCAGACTGTTCACCTGGATAGCTGAGACGTAGGAGCTTGTCCTTTGCAGACATTAGGAATGTGGAGATTTTTCTGATGGGTCGAAAAGCCACACAGATATTTAGTGGTTTTAGCACCTTAGCTATGTGTTCACTAACCCCGTGTACATAGGGGATAGGTATACATTGAAGAGGATGCTGGAGCATGACTACTTAAAGCTCTTTTTATGAAGGACTTCTTATAGCCATTGGATATGAAGAAGGAATTAATATACTGTAATTCTTTTTGTAAAAATTCTTCTGAAGAACAAAAGGAGTTGGCTCTATGAACTAGTGTTTTTATAGTACCTGCCTTTTGGCTGGGATGGTGATGTGATTCAGGATGTACTGGCCTGTATGAGTCTCTTTCCTATAGACTGTGAATTAGATAACAATCTGGTCGGCGAAGAATCAAGAGGTCTAGAAAGGCTAACTGCTTATTTACATTAGGAATGTAAATAAGATCCTTGGATGAAGTGCATTAATTTTTGAGAGAGACTGTTGTAGTTCTTCTGAGGTGCCTTCCATATGGCAAAACCCATATATATATATATATATATATATTATTTTATTTTATTTTTTCATGGTATCTGTGATACCATGGTTATAATTATTTTAGTAAATCTTCTTTTCTTGCATACCCAGATTTAAAAATGATGTTCTAAAACAGTAAATCTGAACAGTGGTCAAATTTCTAGTCAAGCAAATTAAGGTATTATTGCAATTATATGTTAGTAGTTATTAAAGATATAAATGGAATTTCAAATTTTCTAGATATTTGAGAGGCACAATTTAAAATTATTCTCCTCTGAAGGTTACTTGGCTAGAAGGGCATTCTCTGGCACAGACTGTTTTCACTAACCTGTATCTGCATAAACCACAACAAATTGAAGATAAAATTATAAAAGCTTTCAGTATCTGTACATTGAAGTTGGTTGATGTCATAAGAGAATTTGCTAACAAGGCTGGTGTGTTTGAAGAGGTATGTTATTTTTTAATTTAATTTTTTTTTTAAACATTGCTTCTAACTATGATTAAATTTTCTCAGGAGGATGAGTATCATCATTGTATACCATGTGGTACAATAAAGGGTAAATCTAAAGGCAAACTGTAATGTTAAAGAGCTTGAGAAACATCATTATAAAAGTTTAGTTTGCTGCGTTTATAAAGTACAGTTCTGTTTTATTGATAACAAGAAAATTACTGAAGATTTTGTTTGTGATTAGTACAAGCTCAGATTTCTAATTTCTTATGTTATCATACTTAACAGAATGTGCAGTCAGCTCACAAATGTTGTTATCAGCAAATTCCTGGTACATACCTGCAAGGAATTATTGGCATTATTACTAGCTTTCTATTTAACTGTTTTCTTCTAAAATAATCTGTTATTTGTCACGATTCCAATATGGTTACATATAATATCAATCCTAGAACTTAGTCATCTTAGATTGGCTCTGTTAGGTTCCTTTCTTATAGCTTCATTCTTAATATGAAGATATTAGAAAGGAAGCAATATTAGGAAGGAAGTGAACATATGGTACCACCTACCATTGATGTTATTTTTTCACTACCCTGATTTTTCTCATACAAGGTACGACACAAAAAAAAAATGAGACTTACCCTATTGCTTGGGAATGGAGAATGGGCGAGAAGAGACAAAGAGATGATTATAGAGCATGTTCTAACCTGTCACCATGAACAAGGCTCAACTCCATCGCTTTACTCAGTACAAGTGGACGCGTGTTCAAATGTTTTCTTGCCCTCGGTCAGAAAATGTTGGATTGCAAGAGTGAACAGCAAGTTAACATCAAGTTTCTTTTGAAACTGAGGAAATCCACAACCGAAACTTTCAATTATTGACTGAGGTTTAGGGTGAAGAGTGCATGTCTCGTGCATGCATTTTTGAATGGCACAAATGATTTTCGGAAGGCAGAAAAAGCGTGAAAGATAATGATCACCCATGCACAGCAGTTACCGATGACAACATTAAAAAAGTGCAAGATGTGATTCAAAAAGACAGAAGGTTGGGTGTTCGAGCTGTAGCTGAGAAAGTTCATTTGGACAGGGAAAGTGTTCAATGCATTTTAACGGAAGAATTAAACATGAAAAAGGTTTGTGCAAAAATGGTTTCCAAAAATGTTATAAGATGAACAAAAAGAACGGCGTGAGGAACTGTGTTTGGGCCTTTTGCAATGCATTAAGGATGAACCAGATTTGTTGAATTCAGTAATTACTTGTGATGAAACTTGGATATTTACATATGATCAGGAAACCACCAACAATCAATGCAGTGGAAGTCAGCAACATCTCCAAGACCAAAAAAAAAAAAAAAAAGCATGCATGAGACATACGAAGTTCAAGCCCATGTTGAGTGTTTTCTTTGATATCCAGGGTATTGTAATGACAGAGTGGGTTCCTAATGGCCAGACGGTAAATCAGCAGTATTACCTTGAAGTCTTGACTAATGTGTTTAGCTATTGACCTATCACTATGTCTGGAGAGTGGTGGTGAAGATGTTGAGAAAGTTGGTAAATATCGCATTCAGAAATGAGTTGATAGAGAATTTATCATTTGCAATGAACAGCATGAGTTTACTAAGGGAAGGTCATGTTTGAGTAACTTGCTCACATATAATAATGTTATGATTGAGTTAGACAAGAAGAATGAATACACTGTGATACTTTTGGACTTTGCTGAAGCTGTTGACAGAATTCAGCATGGAAGAAAGATAGCTGGAGGATATGGGATTGTATTATAAATTACTAGTTTGGATTAGAGGATGACTGAGTGACAGAAATCAAAAAGTGGTGTCTAATGGATGTGAGTCTACATGATTGTGATTTAAGATGACCAGTGGTGTTTCTTAGGGATCAGTCCTTTATCCATTGTTATTCAGTCTTTACATTAATGATATAGAAAGGATTGAACAGGTGACATACAGCTATTTGTTGATGACACAAAGATAGGCAGGGTAATCAGGAATGCCCTTGGGTGGTACTTGCAGAATGATTTGAATAAGCTAGAATTGTGAGCATGTGAAAATGGCTATCAGTTCAGTGTTAGTAAACATAAAGTTATGCATTTTGATGTAATGAGATATCAGGTGGCATATTATATTGGTGAGATTATGCTAGAAGAACCTGACCAGGGTAAGGATCTTGGAGTGGAATCTTGGATTTTTGGTCTTGGATCCAAGACCCTGAATTTGAGGTTGAAGAGTCATATAGCAAAAATTATGAATACACTCAGAGATAATTGTAATGGTGAAATGAACACTGACATGTAAGAATAAGAAGGTAATTTTGCCTTTTTACAAGGCTTTGATATAACCTTATCTGGACTATTGTGTGCAGATTGGATCTTCTGTTTCCAAGGGGATGCAGTGGAGAGAGTGCATAGGAGAGTGTTAAATATGATATCGAAGGAGGACTGTGGATTATGAAGAGAGATTGAGAATTTGTAGACTGCAGACACTAATACACAGGAGGAAAAGGGGTGATATATGATATTGACTTACCAGCTTGAAAAGGTCATACAGGTTACTAGTAGATGGAATTTTCATTTTATGGAGGGTGGGAGAGAGAACAAGAGTTCATTCATGGAACTTTGAGAATTAGTGCAGTCAAGAAAAGGGTGAAGGCTAGATTTCTCTCTCACAGAACTGTGTATGATGGGAAACTTGCCTTTGGAGGTTGTGAGTGCAAATAGCATGAATGAATTCAACATGAGTGATGTGTGGCCTTTTACAATCCAAGAGACCTGACTCTTTTCAGGTCTCTTGTAATAGGTGTTATAACAATAATATTTGTTCTGTTTACATTAAATATCTTATTCTTTCTGTTTACATTAAATATCTTTTTCTTTCTGTTTACATTAAATATCTTGTTCCTATCATGAGGAAAAAAAAAAAATCCCAGAAATAACAATTACATTTATAAATAGTAAATCTGACCTCTTTGATCATGACCTGGATGCTCTACGCCGAATTGATGAGAAGGTACATGTTTCATACATCACACCAGTACCTGGCATGAGGGCAAATTTAAAGAAGCTTGTGAAATTCTGATCAACCACCCTTAATCTCAGCAATAATGATGGTCTAAAAATTTCAAGAATATGGATGGCAAATATTCTACCTGCATAACATTTTGTTCTAACAGGTCATAATAATTAGGATTGTAGCTCAGTCATGTTGTTGTGTTAGTAACAAACCTAAGTCCTTATTTTAAAAACTAATTAGGCCATCACCATTGTCATATCATTTAAGATTAATAAGAATATTTGATCTCTGGCTGAGTAAAACAGGACTAGCTTTGATGCCAGTTTTTTTTTTTAATTTTTAATTTTTATTTTTTTATTTTTAAACCAGAGGTTTAAGCCAGTAGAATACGAGTTGACCAAATTAGTATTACTTTAGCATACTGTTTGAATTGTAATGTATCTTGTTGCTGTGTATGTGTGTACATACATATGTATGTATGTATGTATGTATGTATGTATGTATGTATATATATATATATATATATATATATATAGTCAAGAGCAATTTTAATATCAAGGTCAAAACACTGAGAAATTATTACTTTTCACACTTTGTAGTAGTGTCCATAATTTTACCAGTCTTGAGTTGTTTTCCTTCTAGTTCTTATCATGTGGATTTTGCAATCAATGCTAATGAAGAATACAAATGTGATTTATACGTGGTTTGGATATTGTTAATTTATATTTGCATAACTAGCAGCAAAAATATAATTTGTTTATGAGAAAGATAACTTATACAGGTATCCCTTGCTTAATGCGCCGAAATTAATTGCGGCAATCCCTTGATATACGCGGCAAGAGTTTTGATTAATGCACCTTTAAATTTACCATGCAAAAACATGCAAGCCTCGTGGCATGAGCATGATCATGCAGCTATGCTGGCACTCAGCATGGCTGCATGGGAGCACCTGAGCCTGAGTGCCAGCATTAAGAGCGGGTGTATTACAAGTTCCAGTTGTTCTGCTGTATGTATTTACAAATTACTTCTTCGTAAATTTTACAGCCCATTAATCATGTTAAGAATAAGAGCAATCCCACAACCGTCATTAAGTGAAAAAAAAGAAGAGGACAGGTACAAAACTTGATATAATTAAAAGATTTAAATGTGGTGAAAGGGAAAGTAAGATCGGAAGCGAATTTGTTTTTAACGAGTCTACAATACGGACTATTTTCTCCAAAGCCGATGAGTATTGTGAACAAGGTAAAGTTGCATCTGCAAGTATACAATATACACATAACCGAAATGCTACATTATGATGGTTGAAATGGAAGATCTGTTGATTATTTGGCTGGAAGACTGCAATCAAAAGAGAATTCCAATTAGTGCCTATAATATCACGACGATAGCTCTAAGCCTGTTTTCAAGACTTAAAGAGACTAAATATAAAGAAGACAATTCAAAATTTGCAGCTAGCAAAGGCTGGCTTGAAATTTTTAAATCTAGGGCTGGACTAAAAAATGCGAAAATAAGAGGTGAAGCTGCAAGTGCCAATGAAGATGCTGCATCCACGTTTCCTGCTGAGCTGCAGAAAATTATCGAAGAAAATTATTATGATTACCGCCAAATTTTCAATGTAGATGAAACTGGCCTCTATTGGAAAAAATGCCATCTAGAACTTTTATATCAAAAAAGAAGCAGCACAGCCTGGCTATAAAGTATCAAAAGATTGCTTAACTATTATGCTTGGAGGGAATGCTAATGGACATTTTAAATTGAAGCCGCTGCTTGACTATTGAACTCAGAACCCAAGGGCTTTAAAAAGGATGTCACAAGAACTCTTTAACTGTAATTTGGCGGGTTAATCAGAAGGCTTGGGTTACCCAAAGTCTTGGTTCAAGTCTTATTTTTACCTGGCAGTTGAAGCTTATTGCAAGAGAAATAACTTAGCTTTCAAAGCTCGTTTGCTTTTAGATAACGCACTTGGTCATCCAAATTTTCTTAATGATCTGTGTGAGAATGTGAAAGTTTTATTTTCCCCACCAAATACCACATCACTTCTGCAACCTATGGACATGGGCGTCGTTTCAACTTTCAAAGCCTACTTTCTTAAAACGACATTCTCAAAGACAATAGAAACAACAACGGGAAAAAATGCGATTACGCTCCAAGAATTTTGGAAAAAATTTAACATTAAACATGCAATTGAAAACATTCATGATTCATGGGTGTAAGTGTCTTCTAGCTGCATGAAAGCTGTTTGGAAAAACCTTTTCCAGAATGCATTAATGACATGGGTGGTTTTCAAAATCCTGTGAACAAAGTGGTTGAAGAAATCATTGCAATTGGTGAAGACCTTGGTTTTGAAGGTGTTGATGCAGATGATGTTAAAGAATTATTGGATTCAAATTCAAGAGATTTCAGTATCTTCTTGAAATTGAAGAACAACGCGCATATGAAAACAACGAACAAATGGATTGTGAAGATGAGGTTCCAAAGGAGATAATAATCAAAGAAGTGGATGGAATATTTTGCAGTTTAGAATCGCTTAAGAAGCAAGTAATGGATATGGATCCAGATGTTAATCGAACAATGCTTGTCTGCCGAGGTCTGGAGAGTCATTTTGCTTATTATTGTAGAATTTATGCCGATAAGAAAAAACTAAAACTGTTCAAGCGACTCTTGATAACTTCTTTTGATAAAAAAATTTCAGTAACTAATGCAGGTACAAGTATTTATTAAACATTTTGAATTCATTCTTTGTCTTTCCTAAAAGAGTACCATATAAAACGAACTATTAATACAGTTATCAATCATGGATGAATTGTAATATTTAACATTGATTCTTATATTTGATTAACGCGATTTTGATATACACGGTAAGATCGAGGGATTAATTAACTGCATTAATCGAGGATACCTGTAATTATTTTTCAGATAAAACTTCCTTTCTTACCAAAGTCTTCCCATGACTTTAGCTAAACAAATGTCATGGGAAGACTTTGCTGAGAACATAGAAAATAAATATCAGGAAGGTGGCAAGATATTCTGGAGTCTGTCGAAAAAGCTCAGAAATGGAGGAAAGAGTGCTGTAAAAGGAATTAGAGATGATAAAGGTGACATGAAAACTGGAGAAAATATATCCTTGATGTATGGAGTAATTACTTTGAAAAATTGCTAAATGAAACAATCAGTGACAGCATAGTGGTAAAAAACACTCGACAAGCATACAATCATGAATACGTACCCATACTTGAAGTAGATTTAATTATTTATTTAGCATATGATGATACAACAGCCGTGAGGCCCTTTTTACAGAGAAGTATGGCACCATCTCAATCCCTCCTAATTTTGTCCAGGCTCGGGACCGACATAGCTGACAAATCAGGCCTATGGCTGGATCTTAGGCATTCCTGACTGTAATCCATGTGTGTTCATGGGGCCGGTTTGTGTGTTCGGGAATGAAAAATCCTCTACCTCCATATGAAACCGGCTAACTCACCTTTCGTCGAAAGAGACCAGATAAAGGTTCCTCACGTCACGGGACAGGAATTGAATCCAGGTCTTTACAACTAAAGGGCTTTGTCTATACTGGCTGAGCTATGGAGACTTGAAGTAGAAAAAGCCATAAAAAGCCTGAAATGTATAAAGGCAGCCAAAGTAGATGATATTCGACCAAAAATGCTCGAGTATAGAGATCTAAAAGTCTTACAAAGGGTGCATTGCATAATTCAGAAGGCCTGGACAGAGGGACAAATTCCTGATGATTGGAGTAAAGCTCTCATAATACCCATATATAAAAAAAGAAATAAAACTGAATATGAGAATTGCAGAGGTATTTCCCTTCTGAGTGTTCCTGGTAAGATTTATAAAAGTATACTTGACAAATGCTTGTTGTCAAGGGAATCTTGGTGAAGAACAAGCTGCCAATTCAGGCCAATGTAAGGTAGCAGTTAGAATTGAAGGAAGTACACAAAGATGGTTTGATGTTAAATATGGTATCAGACAAGGATGTACATTATCCCCTCTGTTATTCATTATATATGTGGATCACATTATGAAAGAAAGTGGTATTAAACCTGATATCAAAATTGGAGATGTTAATCTCAGCTCTTTACTTTATGCTGATGATGTTATACTTTTAAATAAATCCGGTACAAGTCGGTAAGATTTCCTGACTAATTTTGAATAACTGTTGTCATAAATTTGGTGTGAAGGTCAGCAATAACAAGACAAAGACAATGAAATTAGGCAGAAGCATTGAAAATATCAACTGCATTGCGAATGGAGAACCTATAGAACAAGTGAAACATTTCATCTACCTAGGCACAATTTTTTAGTGAAGATGGTAAATTAAATATGAAAATAGACAAAGCTGGTATGGTAGGATGGCAACTGAATAAATTTATATGGAATGAGAAAGAAATTAGTCAAAACACTAAATTAGTATATACAAGACAGTGTTCAAACCAATTTTAACTTGTGGATCTGAGAGCTGGGTTAAAAATAAAACACTTGACCAAAGACTAGAGACCACATATATGAGAGTCAAGACTCCAACAAACGGAGTCTTGACTCTAAGCTTTCTCAGACTTCCTGAGAAAGCTTAGAGGCATGAACAGATGGAATCAGTGGCAATATCATATTAAAAATGAGGATATTATGAAAGAACTTGACAATGTTAGCATCCAAAAATGTGTTAGCAGAGCTAATCTCAGGTGGTATGGTCACTTAAACAGAATGGGAGAGGAAAGATTAGCAAAACAATTGTTTTATGCCAGTTTGGCAGGAAAAATACCCAGGGGAAGACCAAGATGTAGGTGGAATTGATACAGTAAAAAGTGCCTTAGAAGACAGAAATATAAGATCTGGTAATGTTGGAGTCTTGACAGGTAACAGATTAATTTGGAGGAAAATTGTAAATAGGAAGTTAGTAATGATGTAAGTTTTTCATGTAGTACTCTCATATCTTGTACATCCCTTGAGGGTACATGTCAGGAATTAGATAGTGATGACTTCCTTTCTGTTGTTAGGCTTAGTTACTGAATGTACTTTAAGGATATGAAGCTCTGAAACCCATACCGTGTAACTGACTATGCTACAAACTGACTAATAACTGATGTGTTTTGTTTGATATGCACTGTCTCCAAATATATTGTATATCGAGTCCATTCTTTTTTTGCTGAACAGCAAGATGTATACCCCCTTGAAGGTATATATCAGGAATTTGATGATGATGCTAATGACAGCACAATGATCACATCTTGACATGAGATAGACATAGTTACTGCCAAGGTCTACATCACAAGTAGTAGATCTTGGCAGTAATTTTTATTATGAAATGAAAATTATTCTTATTATTAAGTGAAGTGACTTACTTTCTTCATGAGAAATAGACAAAAGATCCTTGATAGGACATCACACAGGATATATGTCATTTTGTCTATTGGTAGAAACTGCCAAGCTTTATACTGATTAAGAAATAAAATTAATTGAAGATCACCCAGTTATGTGGTATCAATTATCATCACCTAATGTGGCATCCAAGACTTAAACTTATTAGAGGCCTGAAGTTGCATAAAATGGTTTTAGACCTTTAGTACCTGTTGTACGAGGGTACAATAAGTTCTCAGCCATTTGTGTGAGAAGGAAAAAGTGAATGTTGAAAACAAGTTACACCTTTCTAAATAATAAGATTTATTCAAAGAAGGGAGTAGCCATAGTGCTCAACATTAAACACAAAGGTAAACTTCTTAAATGGGATCCAATTTCAAGTAGAGTAATGAGGCAAATATCAAAATGGGTAATTGGAAATGAGTTATTTGCACCTATTAAATCCATGTGCTAAGCTTAAGGGCTGAGAGGACATGTTGGATTTTTAATGGAGTACTTGCAGCTAAGAAAGGATTAAAAACTATTTTTAAAAGCCTACTTAAAAAGTATCTTCCTGGCTGCCTGACATCACAAAAAGACTCAAACCTTTCAGTTCTTGTCCCTTCCAGATATACAGTTTACCTAAAATCCATAAACCCAATCCCTCTTAAGACCTATAGTAGTTGTCACTGATCCTCCATACTACAAATTGTCAAAACAAATAGCAAATTCTCTTATCCCCCTCACTGGTCATACTACATCCTGTATAAAAAATTGTACCCATTTTAAAACTTCAATTGAAAATATGACTTTAAATAATACAGATATATTGGCAATCTTTGACATCATCTTACTGTTTACCAATATTCCCTTGAATGACACCTTAACACTCTTAAATGTTTTTTCCCTTCTGATATCTTAAATCCCTTTTCCTTTGTCATCAATTCTGATTATTTTATTTAGAGGAACAAAATTTACACATAGAGGGAACTGCTATGGTTCTCATCCCCACTTGCCCATTTTCCCCTAACAACCCCCCCCCCCCCCCCAACATTCTATCTAGCTAAAATATGCAGATGATGTGTTCCTTATTTGGCCTCATGGCCAAATAGATTCTTTCTTCTGTCACCTCAATAGTCTACATCCAAGAATCCAGTTTATGATGGAAAAGGAAAATAACAATAGTCTACCCTTCCTAGGCACATTAGTGACACACCTTCTGAATAGAAAACTCACTCACATAGGCAGATAAATTCACAAATTTTCACATACCACTCCTCTCAACAATATGGCATCATTAAAACTCTAACCAATAGAGCCTACAATCTTTGTTCCAGTGGAACCTCTTTTTCAGCAGACTCAACCATAATCTGTGTGTTAAGGCTTAAGTGGCAGGAAAAACTAATAGAGGTTAATTGGAGTGAAACAGCACTGAGAAAGGATTAAAACATTATTTAATTCTTCCATTAAATAATATTTCATCTCAGTCACTGAGACATCATCAGGGGGTACAATATCAGACGTAACACACACACAAAGGCAACACAAAACTAAGTGAAACATATGGATGAAAGACTAGATCTTAACTAGGTGGGACACCTGTTAGCTGCCTAGGATGTAAACTGAGATCTTGAAATATTAGTTTCCCATATTTTGGGGAGTTTAATGCAACCATATTCATTTAAATTAGGCTGGTTTCAGAAAGATTTTAGTAATGCTATCATCATCCCTTATGTGAGAGACACTTCAGAAAAAATAGCTGAGTGTTAAAGAAATACCATCTTTGCATGGCTTCCTTCTCTCTCTCTCTATATATATATATATATGCCTGGAGTATATAAAGTGTCCTCTTCCTGCAAGTTGACCTACTATGAACAGACAGGAAAATCAGCCAACATCTGCATGGAAGAACACAAAAAAATACATCTGCAGGCATTGACTATGGTCATTCAGGCTTTGCAGACCATGCTTTAGATCAGGGTTTCCCAAATTGTGTTCCATGGAACACCAGTGTTCTGCAGAAAGTGATGTCAGTGACCAAGTCGTTTATTTTTAAACATGGAAGTAATTCGGGAAAGGGAATACCGCTGTTTATGACCGGTCATAAAAATTACCTGCAAGCCGATTACAACAATGGACAGCGTATCCTCTGTTCTCAAAACTGAATGAAATAACATCTGTGTTGCAAATGTTAGTGACCAATCAGCAAGGAAGTATAAAGAAAATTTTTCCACTGAAATCGAAGATCAAGGTAGTTTGTATCCGGTTCTCAAATCTAGTAATTCTGAATACTTTCTTCGCAAGTTCTTATTGTAGGGTGAAAGTGCTTGTTTTGAAACCTTAGTGCGTGATTTTTTAAAAGTAATAGGTCTACAGATTTAAATTTTAATATGAATAAGAGACAAGGGACTTTGTTTAATTTTGGTGTTAAGAAATCTCATATTGAAGGTTTTGTGATGCAATAGATAGTGATTCATCCACCTCCAGCCTATGAAGCAATCTAAAGGATGTACGAAAGGAGGGGAAAACTACCAGCACACAGGCAAAAAAAGTCTGCATTCACTCGTAAGTACTTATAATAATATTATAAATTTTTGGTGATCAGAATGGGATATGTCAATGAAAATCAGCTCAAATTAATTTAATGATGTTGGCCTGAGGAAACTACAATATGCTACAAGATTTCATTAGTCCAGTGATTGATAACTGATTTAAGACGTTCACTGCCAACTACGAATATACTTGTAGTTGGTATATGAGCCACACAAGCCAGCTACGAGTATACTCGTATGATGCTTACCACCAGCAACGAGGTTACCTATACTGACCTTGAAGAAGCGAAAATGCTTGGCTTGTGGAGCTAGCAGCAAAACCGTGTATACTCATAGATGGAATATGCTCCGCACAAGCCAACTACGAGTATACTCGTATGTCGATTACCGCCGACAACGAGATTACCGTACTGACCTTGAAGAAGTGAAATTGCTTGGCGTACGGGAACAAACTATGCCGAAGTAGCGTGGTGCACGTGTTAAATGTAATTTTTATTTGTGAACATGTCATACCATATACATCAGTGTACTAATACTCTTTATGATTATGCCATATTCAATTATTAATATTGTAATGTATTAATAATTAATTAATAATTATTTATTGATTATTAATACATTACAAAATAACTAAGGTGTTCCGTGAAAATTTCAGGATTTGTGAAGTGTTCCGTCATAGAAAAAATCTGGGAAACGCTGCTTTAGATACAGCTCACAGAATCAATTGGAAAACGACCACCATGCTCCATCAGTAAATTTAGAAGAGAAAGACTATTTTTGGAATCTGCAGCTGCTCTCTGAAATCAGCCTAATTTAAATGAATACAGTTGCATTAAACTTCCCAAAATATGGGAAAAATACTTTGAGATCCAGTTTACATCTAGGCCACCACAGGTGCCCATAGAGGGTGCCTTATGTAGTTAGGACTAGTCTTTCATCTACATGTTTCACTTACTTTTTGTGTTGCATTTCTGTGTTACAAGTGTCATGTTGTACTCCCTGATGTCTCAGTGACAGATGAAATATAGGAAGAATTAAATGTTTTAATCCTTTCTCAGTGCTGTTTCATTGCCACCAAGCAGGATTCTCTCAGGGCTCTGTTCCTATCAGTTGCTCTCTTATTACTATACATAAATGACCTCCTCTCAGTCACTACTGATCTTATTTACAGCTTTGCAGATGATAGTACTTTCCATTCATCCCACTCATTTGACAAATCATGCAGTGTTCACAAACATCCAAGTTTCAAAGTCATCTACAACAACTGCTGTAAATATTGATCTGCATATCATCCTTCGGGAAAGGACAATTTTGTCACCTTCAGTGCCACCAAAATGCAATCTTACCTTTTCTCTGGCAAAAGAGATCTCAGCTCACCTACCCTTACCCTCAGTAATCCACATATCACTAGACAGGATCAGGTCCGATCAGAGAGAGATCTGATCCTGTTTAATTGGTTGCCAGCTCAACTCCATACAAATCCCAAATCTGCCCTTCTTAGAATACTGCTCACAAGTTTGGGGTGCACCTAAAACTTCTCTAAAATTCTTGATACCATCCAGAGGAGAGCAACTCAGCTCATTGATGACCCCTCTCTTACAGATTCACTTCAACCTCTATCTCTCAAATGCTGTGTTTCAGCACTGTCTGTTTTACAGCTACTTTAGTCATTGCTCCACTGAACTGGCAACTCACATTCCTCCACATTCCGTTGGGCCTTTTAAAACAAGAGCATCAGCTGCTCTGCATCCTTGACAGTGTAACTGCAAACACGCTGAACCTGCTTCTCTTCTTTCTCTTTTATTTCATATACCTCTGTCCTCTGGAACAGCCTTTTCCAAATGACTACAGCCTACAACTCAGAAAAAAATAGGTATATTTCAATTTACTTATTTTTAGCCATTTTGGTTTAAATCAAATTTTTGCCAGTACCATATAATGATCAGAGTTTAATTCAGAGCCTCACTATGCTTTTACATCTAGGATTAACTTAGCTAATTTAAAATTTACAATAATGTAGTCAATAACTGATATACATCCTCTGACTAACCATGATTCAGGAAAAGTTAAATGAAATTGAAATAAGGAACATACAATGAAAATTGCAACATGGAATGTAAAGAAGCATTGCATACAAAGAAGAGGAACTTGATAAATAAGTATCAGTTAAAACAATATAAGAATAATGAACTCTGTATTTGAACATAAAGAAAAGAAATACAAAGTTCATTATTCTTATATTGTTTTAAATGCCAAGTCTGTTCATTTTGATTACATATATCTTTACCAAATCGTCCCTATGTTTGTTTTTATTTTCTGTTTCCTAAATAGTCTTTTATTTGTTTTATGTACTGTTTTCTTCTTTTCCCTATACTAGTGCATATGCACTAGTTACTATGCACTACATTATTATGTAGCCTCTTAAATGTTTTTAATCTAATTTCTATTAGTCTGTCATTTCAGTAGCTCTACAATATTTTTCTTTATAGATTTATGTATCATAATCATTATACCTGTCTTTGTTTTTCTTCCTTTTTTTTTAGCCACTGTAAATTTGTGTGTAATTATTTGTTTTTTTGTTTTTCTTTGTCTCTTTTGCTTTTTCTTTGTTTCCTTTACTATACATTTCTTGATGTTGGCTTAGATTAGCTGTTCTTTTTCTTTGTGTGCAATGCTTTGTACATTCCAGGTTGCAATTTTCATTGTATGTTCCTTCTTCCAATTTTGTTTACCATTTCCTGAATCATGGTCTTTCTGTTGATAATCTATCTGGCTTTTCTTTGGCTGAGACTTGAAAGTATATCAAATTTCCCCAGGACAGGTTACTAGCATTCATTCATTTTATGCAAATTATGGACTCTACAACCATGTTATAAATAACTATTTTAATTTCCTGACGTTTCAACCTTCATATTAAGGTCATCATCTGGTGTATACACATATATACAGAGACAAACTAAATTACATTTTATATGCTGTAGAGACAATGATTTGATCAATGGTTATTCTATCTTTAAGTCGAAGAAAGTTGGATATGAGTTTTGCCTTCTTTGTTTTCCTGGATATGATTTGCCGAGTTGTCCATAATCTTCTCAAGGATATCCCAAATATCTGGGTTCAAAAAACTTGGAAAGTTCAGATTTTAAATTCATGACCTGGTTTTGAGCATAAGCTAAGTTCTTTCGAGTAGCCTGGATCTGTTCTCTGAGCAATACTTTCTCCATGCTGTAGTATATTCGTGGTGCTTTCATCAAGGTAATTTTTCTTTTCAGTTTGATGCAGTTGAGAATGATATTGCTGTCTCTACAACATTTTAAAAATGCCAGTTGGTTAATGAAAACAGAAACATGAATCTTCAACTTACCGTAGTCAACATTCGACAGATTGACAACATTCGAAAACCAATGGACATATTTGAATTCCTCCGCAGTGAACGATAACAGCCAACCACAAGCCAGTGATAACAACAACCAACCAGAAGCAAGGGTGAACAGGAGCCACCAACTGCCTTCAGCGAACAGTCACATAGTCAACCAGTCAAACCATGGCGAGCAATGATCTGCTGAACAATGTTAATGAGCTTGCGGTACTCAGTAAAGGTTTAAACTTTACTGAGGCACCCAGAATGATTAACAAACTTGATTTTATTTACCATATAGAAAGAAGCTTAAGATTTATCCCTACTACCTACCTCTAACATTTTAAATTTAAATTATACTAAAACAATAACCAGCAACCTAACAAAATCGGAATTGACAGCAGTAAAAAATCATTAAAATTACATCTGGACATCATAATTATTAGAGCTGATAAAGGCAGTGCCACAGTTATTCTAAATCAAACTACTTATTTGGAAAAAATGAATCTAATAGTCTCTAATGTATATATGTATATATGTGTATGCTCAAGATGATGACATTAATATGAAGGTCAAAACGTCAAGAAATTAAAATAGTTATTAATAACACGGTTGTAGAGTTCATAATTTGTGTAAAATGAATGCTGATCACCGTGTAACACTAAAGGAAAGTACAGGTTATAGTTCGCCCACCGATTTGAGGTCCCTCGACACTTCTGTGCATGTCAGAAAAAGGAGAATCCATTCCGATAATAGGGTAATCAGTCTGTCTTCTGAGATGTAATAATAAACAAACTGAGTTTGTTTATTATTACAGGTCGGAAAATTTAGCTTTTCTTTTACGAACATTGCTGTTTTTAAAGTGTAACTATTCTGCTTGTATAACAGTTGGAAAAATGTACGTAGAGTGTTAATATGTACAAATACTGCGTTCTACATAAAACAATGTCACTTTGCTCCATGATAAGTTTCCTTTTATTCTGGGACTTTTTAAAACAAAATCCAATTTCATGAAGTATTTTCCTTAAAGTTTCTCTTTTCCAAGGAAAATTAATTTTTTCTTTAAGCACAGGAATCAATTTCGGAACAGTTGGCACTCTTTTCTCGACCACGTAAAATTCGTGAATAGCTCTTATAACGTCTACATCAAAATTATTCAAAGCTACGGTTTCGATGGTTTTCTTTCTCTGGCGCTTTTTTTTAGGAGATTTAAATTTTGGCTTACCTTCACCTTTTGATTCCCTACGAATTCTTTTAACAGTCGACCCCGATACGCCCGCAGTTGCACTTGCACGTTTTATGACTTGAGAAAGGGGAACAAGAAGACGGCCTTCTGACGATTCTTTTTTGCAGAATGTCAGCACATTATTCGATATTCTTTTGCAAGAGTTACTGAAACGTGTAACAGAGAACAACAAAAATCAAGCTAGTACTAGTACAGCGACAGACAAGAAAGCATGTGATTTCGCATGTTGGCGACCAATTCGTACATCCTTCATTTCTTTCTCCCCTTCAGCATGAATCGACTATTCTTGTCACCAAGCCAAGAAGGGATCTAGAAATGGTGGGTGAACTATACTAGCCTTTCGCTGGGTAAGTCCCTTGGTAGGATTGCTACCTAACACCTCTGGACAGGCAGTTTTAACAGTATTTACTATGTCAGGGTGTTAGGGCTATACTGCCATGCTTGATATAAGTTAATAAATTATCTACACACTCTGTCCAAAAAGAAACCGAACTTTTCGAAACTAGAAGAAACTAGTGGCGCCACCTGTTGTATCTTTTTGGTGTTGAAAGCAGCAACCTTCATTAGTGTTGTGTTAACTGTTTATGACATTTGTTTCATTAGAAACCGAGTTATAGTGCCAAGAGTGACAGTGTGTTTTGACAAACATTCGGAAAATGAGTTTCAAACAGAGAGCTGCGATTGACTTTTGTGTTAAACTTGGTAAACATTTTATCGAAATGCTTCAAAAAGCATATGGTGATGAATGCTTATCCTATTCTCAAGTTTTACAAGTGGTTTAAGCATTTTCAAAGTGGTCGTGAGACTTGAGGACGACGAAAAGCAGGGCCATCCAACAACTGGACTGAGCAAAGTTAACATCCAAAAAGTGTGTGATTTCATCAAAGAAAACCCGAAATCATCCATGAGATTGATTGAAGATCAATTGGGGATTCCAAAATCAACTATGTACATTTTGACCGAGAGTTTGTGCCTTCATAAATTGAATTTGTGATTTGTTCCCCACAAGTTGACTGACCAAAAAATGTATAATAATTGAACACTGCAAGGACCTGCAAGGACTACATTGAACAGCCTGCAAGGACTACAAAAATTGCAGATTGTTCAATTATTATTGAACAACCGAACAACGAAACGTGGTGTTTTGAGTATGAGCCCAAAACAAAGCTCCAGAGTGCTGAGTGGAGACCACCAGAAGAGGGGCATCCAAAAAAAAGTTGCTTGGAGAAGTCAAAAGTAAAGACAATGTTGATTTGTTTCTATGATTCCAAGGGCATTATCCACAAAGAATTTGTTCTGAATGTCCAAACAGTCAATATGAATTTTATCTCGAAGTTTTGAAGTGATTAATAGCGAGAATTCGTCGTGTACTGCATGAATATTATGATGCAGGCAGCTGGTCACTTTTGCACGATAATGCACCATCTCATCGTTCGAACATTGCAAGACAGTTTTTGAGCAAAAACCAAGTTTGTGTGTTGGATCACTCGCCTTATTGATCTGATTTAGCACCCTGTGACTTCTTTCTCTTCTCCTGACTTCATTTGCCGATGAAAGGAAAGCGATATGACACCATTGAAAACATTCAAGCGGCAGTAACCACTACCCTCAACAGTATCCCATAAACCGATATAAAAAACTCATTTAATGAATTAATTGACCATGCCAAACACTGTATCGAAGCTGAGGGAGAGTATATTGATTGAAATAAATGATTTGAATAATTATAATTAGCCTGTGTTTTATTTTCTATCAAAAGTTCAGTTTCTTTTTGGACAGAGGGTGTACAAATAAACACAAGAAACATTATTTATTAAATATATTGCCAAATATTTCATTTTGAACATAACAAACTATCATCAGTGGCCTGAACAACATTTTTTACAAGGTACAATGCAAACAATTGAATTATTCCAAATAGTAAACCACATGATGTTAAATAGCTAATAGGTTATGCTTTACTGAAGAAAAGGTTAATCATAAAAGTGACTATAAAATAATTATATTATCATCCACAAAAAAAAAAAATAATAATTATTAATATCATACTAAACACAGATCATTAGATAGATTTTTCTCCATTTTTATGAAAAATGCAAACACAGTCATTTTAAATGTTTGCGAAACGAGAACTACGCATCGCATGTGGCTAAAATTTTGCCAGGGGTAAGAAACCACTTAGGATCTTAGGTCACTTCACTACCTAAGATCCTAAGTGACCCTTAATTATTACATTACTCTGGATTAGAGAAATATGTTGTAAGTTTTTTTTTTTCACTTGGTTAGAGTATAAATTATATATTTAGTTTAATCCTTTATCCTTATTTATATTTATATATTTATAAATATATAATTTATATTTATCCTGGCCTTAATAAATGTAAATAGAAAATATAAATATAAATGGAAATATAAATTTATAATTTATATTTAATTTAATCCTTTTTTCCAAGCGTAAGCAAACAAAGTTTCTTCATTGTGTTCATTATCCATTTTGAAAAGTGTACTTACTGTGGTTGAGAATACTTTAATATAAACTTAATTACGTAATTCATGATAGTGTTTCATAGTAGAAACAACAGTGAAAAGAAATAATTTATTGAACTTATTAATATTTTGCAGGTTTTCTGCCCAGCAGCTTCAGAGCACAAATTGCATTTGTGCAATTTGTGTAATTTAAATTGTTTCTACATTGATCAAGTTTGGTGCTATGTGTTTGTCACAGTTGTAATTTGTACTGTGAAGATGTTGGCTAGAAAACCAGCATAACATTAGCTGAAAATTAACTGAAATTAATTGAATTAAATTGAAGCCTTTGACTCTTCATATAATTAGTAAATTAACTATAATTTATTTTTTCTTTTGGTGTTGTTTTATACCTTGAAGCACTATTATGAATCAGCAACTCCTAAGTGCTTCTGTATGTTAAATACAGATAGCAACTGTGTGCACCTTTGAGGTGCACACAGTTGCTAGTTTGATTGGCAGAGTGGATAGCAGCCCTTCTCTCCAACTACCAGGCCATGGGTCTTGACTCTAGGGACAAATTGTTGTGAATGTCTTTAGGTGTAGATGAATTTTATTTCTTGTTGCTTGTTGGATGCTCGAAATGGCTTGAATGATTCATGTTTGGTCTTTAGAGCAGAATTTCTGAATTTTATAATTCATGCTCATCCACAGTATTGATGTACAGTAAGTTAACCTTTCATGGGTAAGATTCAGATATGATAAAAAAAAAGGAATCACTGCTCTGAAACCAAACATGGAATCACACTAAGACTATAAATTTTTGCTCATGAGAAAACTAAAAAATCAGTTGCAATATAATGGAGATCCATGAATAATAAATTATTATATTTATTATTATAAATGTTAAAATAGGGGTGCTTAAGGGTCAAAGCTGTATAACTGAGAGGAGACCTCCACATAGCCTTTAAAGGAAGCAGAGAACTGACTAGGGCTTCTGACCTAATGTCCAATCCTCTCCTTCTCAGAGTGCACCCAGTTGGGTATCTACTTGGATACTGAACGAACGAGGATGGGCTGGCAATTTGGGATTTAGCCGACCAAATTGTATTCTTATTGGTTAAACCAAAATAAAAAATGATGGTACAACATGACAAAATTTCATGCCGGCTGGGGCGTCGCCCGGTTAAACAAGGCCCCCCCCGTTGTTTTCGTCAGGGAATCAGGGCGAACAGCGAAAAGTCAGCTACTGGAACAAATCTGAAAACAAACCCCAACTCAACATCACCAGAGTTAACGATCGGTACTATCAACATAAGAAACCTGAATGGCAAAGAAATGGAGCTAACTGAGAAATTAGATAAGTACCAGATCGACATAATAGGGGTGACTGAAACAAAAAAGACCAAAACTGGTGAGATCTTTCTGAGCAATAAATACAAAATGTTATATTCAGGCATTGACAATCAAGGAAAAGAAGGAGTAACCATAGTATTCAACACAAAATAAGAGGCTAATCTTCTTGAATGGCAGTCAGTCTCAAGTAGAGTAATGTGGGCAAATATGAGAATGGGAAACTGGACAATGAGACTTATTTGTGCCTATGGTCCCACAGAAGGTTCCACTAAGGTAGAAGTGGAGGAATTTTTTGAGGCTTTAGAAAAGCAACTGACACAATGAAAAAGGAAAAGTTAGTCCTTGTTGGGGATCTAAATAGCAGAGTAGGAAATGATTGTGAGACATACAAAAATATTTTGGGAAAATTTGGGGAAAAGAGCAAAGCTAATAATAACGGCAAATATCTGTTGGATTTCTGCTCAGGACATGGACTAGTTATTACTAACACCATGTTCCAACATAAAAATGTGTACAAATTCACATAGAAAGAAGAGGCTAGGAATAAGAAAATTCTCATTGACTATGTTATTGTTGATAGTGATGTTTTCTTCCTGGTGCAGGACACCAGAGTGTACACAGGATTTGAAATTGGAAGTGATCACTATTTAGTCTTGAGCAGGATAAAATTGAATTTCATATTGAAAAGAATAACATGTAAGAAAGTTTTAAAGCAAATAAAAGTTGAGCAGCTCTCAGATGTGAACTGTAGACTAAAATACACAAAGATTATTGAAGAAAAAATGAAAGAGTTTGAGAACAGGAATCAAACCTTGGAGATTCAGTGGCAAACTCTGAAGAAAAGATTGATTGATTCTGCCAGAGAGGCATGTGGTGAGGTTGTCTGCAAGGATAAAAAAATCAGAACTCCCTGGTGGACACAAGAAGTTAAAGAGGCAGTGAAGGAAAAGAAGAAAGCATATCAAAAGTTCCTGTCAAATAAGTCAGCTTGTGCTCTTAGAGAATATAGAGACAAATGCAAGAATGCTAAACACTGTGTAAAACTAGCTAAACAAAAGTCATGGGAGGGCTTTGGGAAGAATATAGAAAATAAATATCAAGAAGGTAGCAAAATATTCTGGAAGTTGTTGAAGAAGCTTAGGAATGGAGGAAAGAGTGCTGTAACAGGAGTTAAAGATGATAAAGGTGACATGAAAACTGGAGAAAAAGATATCTTTGAAGTATGGAGTAATTACTTTGAAAAACTGCTAAATGAAACAAGCAGTGGTGACAGCATAGTGGTAAAAAACACTGAACAGGCATGCAGGCAGGAATACATATCCATACTTGAAGTGGAAAAATCCATCAAAGGCTTGAAATGTGGAAAGGCAGCTGGAGTAGATGATATTCGACCAGAAATGCTGAAGTATGGTGGTATAAGAGTCTTATAGTGGCTGCACTGCATAGTTTAGAAGGCCTGGACAGAGGGGAAAATTCCCGATGATTGGAGTAGAGCTCTCATAGTACCCATATATAAAAAGGGAAATAAAACTGAATGTGAGAATTACAGAGGTATTTCCCTACTGAGTGTTCCTGGCAAAATCTATGCAAGTATACTTGAGAAACGATTGAGAAGAATTGTGGAAGAAAAGCTTCGTGAAGAACAAGCTGGATTCAGACCAAAGAGACGCTGTCAGGATCAGATCTTCACTTTACGACAAATAGTCGAGAAAGCATGGGAATATAACAAAAATCTGTATTTAAGTTTTGTTGATTTGGAAAAGGCATATGATAAGGTGCCAAGAGAGAAGCTATTCAATACACTGCAGTTATATGGTGTCAAAGGGGCATTATATCAAGCAATACTTAGTCTTTATTTGAGTTGTAAGTCAGCAGTTAGAATTGAAGGAAGTACAGGAAGATGGTTTAATGTTAAATCTGGTGTGAGACAAGGATGTACATTATCCCCTCTGTTATTCATTATCTATATGGATCACATTATGATGAAAATGGTATTAAACATGATATCAAAATTGGAGATGTTAATGTCAGCTCTTTGCTTTATGCGGATGATGTTATACTTCTAAATAAATCCGCTACAAGTCTGCAAGATTCTCTGACTAAATTGAATAGCTGTTGTAATAGATATGGTATGAAGGTCAGCAATAAAAGACAAAGACAATGAAAATAGGCAGAATCATTGAAAATGTCAACTGTGTTGTGAATGGAGAACCTGTGGAACAAGTAAAACATTTCAGCTACTTAGGCATGATTTTTACTGAAGGTGGTAAATTAAATATAGAAATAGACAACAGAATCAGCAAAGCTGATATGGTGGGAAGTCAATTGAATAAATTCATATGGAATAAGAGAGAAATTAGTCGGAACACTAAATTAGCTGTATACAAGACAGTGTTCAAACCAGTTTTAACTTATGGATCTGAGAGCTGGGTCAGAAGTAAAACACTTGACCAGACTAGAGACCGCAGATATGAGAGTCCTGAGAAAGATTAGAGGCGTGAACAGATGGCATCAATGGCAATATCATATTAAAAACGAGGATCTTAGGAAAGAACTTGACATTGTCTGCATCCAGGAATGCGTTAGCAGTGCTAATCTCAGGTGGTATGGTCACTTAAACAGAATAGGTGAAGAAAGATTAGCAAAACAAGTGTTCTCTGCTAGGTTGGCAGCAAAACAACCCAGAGGAAGACCAAGATATAGTGGATTGATACGGTACAAAGTGCCTTAGACGATAGAAATATAAGATCTGATAATGTTGGAGTCTTGACAAGTAACAGACTGATTTGGAGGAAAATTGTAGATAGGAAGTTAGTAATGATATAATTTTTTCATGTAGTACTATCATATGCTGTACACCCCTTGTGGGTACACGGCAGGAATTTGATGATGATGATGAAGTATTAAAATAATTTATTATGAATAATAATAATTTTAAAATTTTGTGCAACTGTATAATAAATGAAATTTGCAGCATTCCTAGGATCTTATGACTGAGGAGAATTCACTGGTTTAGATTTAATGTAATTCATGATTTAATTTCTTGTGTGTTTTAAGATTATATTATGAGCATTTTTACATATTTTAGGATATTTTATTTTCACCATTTTTCCATTCTGGCACACCTCACAAACATGAAAAAAAAAACATCATTTGTTAAATAAACACCAAAGAAGCACTCACCACATATCATGAGAAGAATCTGGATCTCATGTGCTCCTTAACCATACACTTGATCACTTTCCAGTGACCACAAGTTCTCTCCCACTTGTCATGAGCTGTAAAATCTTACTTGTGTCTATATTTTGAGGTCCTCCTGACCAGCTTATGTTTTTGTCATGTTTTTCTCTCTTCCATCTGTTACTCAGACTTTGAAGACTACATTTCATACACCTGATATCTTCTTGGATACCCACTTCTAGATGTTATCAATTATCTCCTCATCCCCTCTTCATTAATGTCCTCTTTAACATTGAAGTTGTACTATATGATGACTTAACTGCCTTAGCAGTTAAGTCATCATATAATATAACTTCATGTGGTCCCTAAATTTTAACTCTCTGTCCCTTATCATCCCCAGGTTTATAACGTTATTAACCACTTGTAGCAAACTACCATTAATAAAAACTCTACCTGTACTGTTCTCAAACCAAAACATGATCTCGCACTTAGTAGCATTGAACTGACATTTATTGCCATTTGTTCACAGAACAAGTTTCTTTAAATCAGTATGCAAGAATTCTGATCAGAAATGTCCCTTATAAGCTTCCATAACTTTGCATCAGCAAATGTTGCTATCCATACCACCCTTGGTATCATTATTTTGCAAATTAAACAACAGTGGCCTTCTAACTTTACAACTTTTTTTTTTTTAATTTAAATTTTTCCTGCATTCTTTATAAGTTCTCCTTTATCCCATCTGCTCCTGGTGCTTTAAAACTTTTAATTTGTTTTATTATTTCCTCTATTTCTTTATAAGTTGGTTCTTGAATTCTTTCTATATTTCTACAATTATTTTGATCTTCATATTCCTTAATTTATTCTGCTTTTGTCATAAATAATTCCCTAAAATATTCCTTCCATCTTTCTTTAACTAATTAAGAGAGTTGGAAGGAATATTTTAGGGAACAACACAGAAGCATTATCAGTTAATGCTTTTCCTTCTTTATCCCTACATCCTACCATTTGTATCAAAATCATGTATTAACTGTTTTAATTCTTTGTAAAATTTTCTAGTTTCTCTTTTCTCATTATACTGCACTATTTGTCCCACTTTATTCTCGATCATTTCTTTCTTTTTCTTTTTACAGATTTTATTTACCTGTTTTCTTTTCTCTTCATTTGTCATCATCGTCTGAACAAATTTAGGTATAGGCTTTTTATGTCCTGTTCCTGCTCTGATAGGTGAGGTTCAGCTTTCCATCTTAATCTTGGACATCCACGGTCTCTTCTTCCTGTGGGTTTATATTCTGGTGCTAGTTTAGGAATCTTATTGTTGTCCACCACCCATATACCGTACTAATGTACTATAGGTTGACCAGCCAACCTCTCGTATATGGGCCCAACATAAAAAAAAATAAATAAATAAATAAAAAATAAATTTTTTTATTAATTTCTTTAATTTAATTTCTCCTTAATTTCTTTCTTCTTCAGTATACCACTATAATACATAATATAATCTTTTTTTTGTTTATTCTTCCTTTTCCTCTTCATCTTATCTCCTGTAATTCTGTAACATCCAATTCATATTTCTTTAACTCTTCTGCTATACTTTGCATTTTCCCTACCTGTAACATTGTTCTAACATTCTCTGTTCCAAAATTCATTAACCTTTTCCTTTTCATATGTTGTTTCCTTGAAGTCAGTCTGACTTTCAGTTGTTTAGCTTTCTTAATAAGAGATTTTTTTACAGGAATGGGTTGTTAGTCCATTGCCAAACCCCCAGCCTGTAGGACCAGGCCTCCAAATTTTTGACCCCCTCGAGGCAGGATGGCCCAGCTATACCCCGAGGCACTGGGTACCCATTTTAGTCCCCTCTTACAATTTGCATGGGTTACATTAGGAACTATTCTTTAATCCTGGTCACCACATGGGGAAAAACAACAGTGGCCTAAGTACAGAAAACTATGATACTCAACTAGTCATTATCCTCTTAGACTCAGCATATTCATAATCATTCAGCCACACTCCTATCCATGTTGCAAGTATATTTGGCATACCCATCCCTTTGAGTTTAACAACCTTCCATGTGGAATTCTGCAAATCCCTTGGCAAAATCCAAGATGACTGCAGTGTATATATCCATTCCTCTTATCCAACTCTGCAGTCATATTTGTTATAAAATGTGAGCAACTGCTATAGCAAGAACCTTTAATAAAGCTATGCCATTCTTCATAGAAGATCAAGGTGCCATCCATTCACCTTTGATACAGATCCTAATTAGCCCCTTTATGGCACCTTAATGACTGACCACTTCAGAGGTAAATTAAACTTGCTAAGAAATTATATTTATGTTTAAACCACCCCTCCTTATAAACAACCTTCAGCAGGATCATGAAATTGGAAGACATCCTAGTATCAAAACAAGGTATGTACAAAATTTTTCTGCCTCTTTTATTCTGCTATAATTGCCTTCTATACTCACCCATAATGCCCTAAAATATATATACCCTTTTGAGTAATAATAACCAATGTATTTAAAATAAGGGACACTCCTAAACAAAAACAGGCTATAATAGTAATAATTATAATAATTCATGTTTAATCCTTTATTCATGTGTATGCAAACAAAGTTTGCACATGAAGTATTTTCACAACTAGGCTACTTTTATATAGTAGTTTATGACTTCACATTAATTCTTTAGCATTCCATAATGCAAAACACACATCCTTTCAGGTGTGTATAATGCTGTGCCTTATGGGAAGAGCCACTGCTTAGACCACTTTTGACCTTTATTGAGGTCTCATCAGTGGGAGCCAGACCCAGAAGAGATACCAAGGTTGAAGTAATGCTAAAGACATATAATGCGTAGCATTATACACATCTGGAGGGATGTGTGCTTTGCATTATGGATACTAAGGCAATTATATGAAGTCATTACCTTCCTTATAGTCTAGTCATGAAGATACTTCATGTGCAAACTTTGTTTACTTACACTTGGATAAAGGATTAAACACGAATATAATTTATTGGCAAGTTTGACTTACAACCAAGTGAAAAAAACTTTTTTAGACTTCAGAGATCTGTTTGTTGTTATATATTAATCAGATTTAATTAGTCTACTTTATTTCAGAATTTAATTATTAGATTTGTGAAAATGTTAATAAAACATTGTTTTCAAAGTTTGTAACCTTTAACTCATACCAATTTATCTTGTAAATTTCTTTTAGGAAGATTTTCAACCAGTTGTATATGGATACAAACTTGCTAATGATATTACTGATGTTCGTACAACAGGAATGATGCGAGAGGTAGAGGAAGAAATGCAGCGAAGAGTAAAGGTAAGAACAAAAACTGCTTTAAAAATACCTTTTTTTTTGGAGGGGAGCATAATAATATCATATGCTTACATCAGATATGGGCAAGTTATTTCTTCAACCATGGCTTATAAAATAAACATAAATGAGCCTTAAGGCACTCAGAGGGTTTTCCTAAAGGGTCCAAGCTGCAGAAGCTTCATGGCAAAAGTGACCTCCTATTATGGTACACTTCATCCAGCATTAAAGTGGGTACTGAATGCAGATGAGCTGGTGATTTTGGACTAAGCTAACAAATTGTATTCTGTATTTGCTTAAATTGTGCATACATTTTGATGGTACTGCATAATCAGATATCATGCTGGTTAAGGTGTACCATGTTATAAAAGGTCCCTATTTCCTTCAAGGAATGCAACTGTTTGTTTGTTGATTCTTCCCTCAAATCATTGAGATAATAATCATCAATTTACCAGACTTCCTGTACTAGATAGAAAGAATTTTTGGGAGGTTTTTGGTGTACCATTCCAAATAATGAGACCAGTATTCTAAGATTTGGTGGAGTTTGGATTTGTACAGGATTAGTATTTGGGTATGCAAAAATAGAGTCTTGAGCTGAAAAAAGATATCAAATTGTTTTGAGACTGAAGAAGCTATTTAATATGTGTTTGTGCCAGAAAAAAAACTAGAAATCAGTATCAGTTCAATAACATAGATGAAATGAATGATATCACTTTGTTTTCTCTTATCTTTGTATTATTACAAATAAGGGAATATGAATTGATATATACTTTTTTTTTTTTACAAAAAAGAAGGCAGGAATGTGTTGTGATGGCATTGAAGATGGCTAGTTATCACCTATTGAAGAATGGCATAATCTGTGTTTAAGATACTGAATGTAAATCTTAAAGCTTGGGATTTTTGTGCACTGAAATATTTGTCCAATGAGTAAGAGAAATGAAGTGTTTTGTGATCGGCAAAACTATACAGTTAATGGTTGCTAAGAGAAGGCCATTTATGTATAGGTAAAAGAAGGTAAGTGACCAAATAGAACTTTGGAGCTGTCCTGAATTAGTAGTAAAGTCTGAACAGAAGAAGCAATTCATCATGACTTGTAGTGATCATCCAAAAGTGGCACCTCTATTACAGAAGATATAATTTACCAAGGGGGATAATTTGCTGAGCAGATCATACCTGACCTGATCAAATGCTTTAAAGAGCAGGCACAGATTTCTCCATCTCTTTCCATAGCATGTATCCAGAGATGAATGATGTGTGCTAAGTATGTATGCTGAGGATCTAGAATGATGGAATCCATACTGGCACTCATTGAGTGCCAGTATGGAGTCCATCACTGGTTGGCCTCCAGCTAGTGAAGAAGTTGACTGCTGATGACTTTCACTGTTATTTTGACAGGACAGAGGTGAGAACTATCTCTTATTGGAGTGGAACGGAATATGTGCTTTCTTCCATGTTGTGCAGTAAATGCCAGTTGAATATAAAAGAGTCTAGAGCTGATATAGAACAAGAGTCAGTTCTGGAACATAACTTTTGATTACAAGTGAAGAGAACTTCATCTCCCTATCCACCAACACCCCTAAGTCCCTAGCCTCATCAATCTCTTGGAGTACCATTCCATCAATGTAGTACACAGCTGGTAATCTTTTAATCCCAAAATGCATAACTTTACACTTTTCCACATTGAACTGACATCCATTACCTTTTGCCCATTTTGCCAGCTCATTTAAATCATCCTACAAACTCTCAACATCAGCTTGATTTTTTATTGTGCTACCCAACTTTGCATCATCAGCAAAAAACTGAATATCTCCCTTTAAGCCATTTCCTATATCATTTATGTACAAATTAACTAACAATGTCCCAAGCATGGAGCCCTGAGGCACACTACTGGTCATCTGCCTCATCCTGGACTCTGCTCCTCCATACACCACCTTCTGGTATCTCTCCCTGAGCCATTCTCCTATCCATATCACCAGTTTAGTATCCATCCCCATCTATTCCAATTTATGCAACACTATTCCATGGGGTATCCTGTTAAAAGCCTTAGTAAAATCTAGAAGTACCACTGTGTAGCCATTTCCTTTGTTCCAACTCAGATGTCATTCTTATAATAGAATAAAAGTTAATAAATTGCTAAGGCAGGATCGACCTTTAACAAAACCAAAACCATGTTGGCCTCTATAGAATATCATATCCTGATCCACCCATTCTTGAATTTTGTCTTTAACCAACTTTTCCAATACTTTTACCACCACTCCTGAGATGGTGATTGGCCTGTAATTAACTGCAGTTTTAGAGCCTCCTTTATGCAAGGAACTACTTTGCCTTCCTTCCACTTCCTAGGGACCATACCAGAGTTCAAACTTAAGTTAAATAACCAAGTAAGAGGCATTGATAATTCCTTTGCACATTCATGCAACACCCGAACCGATATTCCATCTAAACTTACAGCAGTGTTTGCATTTAAATTTTGCAATATACTAAGTTCTGATTTCTTAACTTCAATTCTCACATTGCTTATTGCTACAAGTACAGAGATATCCTCACTTGGATGATAGACTTTTGAAAAGTGATCACTCGGTAACTCAACTATTACATCTGAATTTGATTTACACTACCACTCAGGTCATTTGTACCCACCATGACTATCATCTTTTCTGCATCATGCTCTCTTTATTACTAAAGCCACTCTCTCTGTTGTTCCACCATCCAGCACTCCTCAGGCATACTGCTCTCCATTCCCTTAATCATAGAATCACCATATATTTTACCACTCAATACCATCAGCACCCACTACAGTTATCCTGCCAAAGTCATTCTTCCTTTTACTTGCAACATAGCAGAAGAACTCTTTGGGATTACCCTTGATCTCCTTGGCTAAGGTCTTCTCATAATCTGATTTAGCTTTTCTTACTATGCTGGTAACCTTCCTAGCTTGAGCCTTGTACTACTCATGGTGTACTGAGCGCCTTTCTCCTTGTAAATTCTCCATAACATTTTCTTTTTTTGCAGATCAAGCTTGATACTACTACTCATCCATCTAACATCTATCTTGTTTGTCTTCCTGACCATGGGGACACAATCTGATATTGCCTTCCTCAGATATCTGCTGATTTTATCCCATGCACTGCTAACATCTTTCCTCTGAAATATGTTCTGCCATGGGACAGCTGCAAGCTCACTCCGAAGTTTGTTATAATGGCCTAACCTGTAGTTCTGTATGTACCCCTTCTTAAGAGAGAAATCCACAAATTTTGCAACCTCCCAAGTCAGTGCCACATGATCGCTCTTACCAATTGGAGGTAACGAGGACACCTTATATATGCATATATCCTCTGAACCAATGACCAGGTCCAACACTCTCTCACACCACGTGTCCCCTTCAGTTATGTGCAGTTTCAAGTAATTATCTCGTAGAAGATATGAATTCCATTCCTTTTTGCCTCCTTCCAATTCATATCACCATAATTAAAATCCCCCATAATAATCACTAACCCTGCATTCATTGCACTAATTTGCTGATGCATGAATTCAATATCACCTCCTGTACCCCCTGGCCTATAGCAGCAACCAACCTGTATATATGGTTGCAGTGGTCACTATTTCATACCAGACTGCCTCAAATGAACTATCATTCACATGTCTATCATCTTGATGTACTACTTTCTTTGGCTGTAATTCATCAGTTATCATCAATAGTACTCCTCCCCCCGTTCTACCTTCTCTATCCTCCCTGAAAATACTGTGCCCATCACATTCAATTCCAGTGACCACATCTTCTGCTGACAGCCAAGTTTCACTAATGCCTACAACTTTTGGTGAGATTGCACTGACTAATGCCAAAAATTCTTCCCTCTTATTTCGAATGCTTCTTGCATTGGTATACAAAAATTGCAGATTCCCTTTAGTTCTTGTAAAAACTTTAGGACTGATATACATGTCACTAATTTCAGTAGTCCCATGCTGATTTTTATCCACTCTATTCTGCAATTTATTCTGTGAATAAGGATCAACAAATATACATTCACTGCATAAGTTTCTCCCTCTTACACTCAACCTTTTCAATTTTAGTTTCCCTACCCAATTTCTTCAACTTGTTCAGAAAACAGTAACTTCTTCAATCGCTTATGACCTTCCATGTTCAGATGCAACCCATCTCTTGCATACAGCTGTCTTTTTCCTTCACACTCCAGACATCAACAAATTTCAGACCTCTTTTTTTGCACATTCTTGCAATCATATCATTCATTATCATTGCTTGTCTACTTAATTCATAATTGTCAAAACGAGGTAGCACACACACTATCCTCCCATTGACACTTTTCTTCTTCATGATATCTAACAGTGTTCTTAAATCTTTTGCTGCCTGATTTATACTACCACTCAGGTCATTTGTACCCACCATAACTATCATATATTTTGCATCATGCCCTCTCTTTATTGCTAAAGTGCTCTCTCTAGTGTTCCACCAGCCAAGCATCTCCTCAGGCATACTGCTCTCCATACCCTTAATCATAGAATCACCATATATTTTACCACTCATAACTTCATTCAAGTTCAAAGAAGCATCACTCACGGCTTCATTTACTACGCTATTCAGCATGACTCTCCCAGTTTCATTACTCAATGCTCTTTTACTTACTCCATCACTCTCACGACATCTCATTTCTTCTAGACCTTGTGTGCTTTCATTCTGTTGACTCCCAATCACTCCCATACTATTTATTACTTCATCAATCACCAGACTCTCCCATACTTAATCCTGCTCTACTTTATCCAATTCATCTTACTTTTGTATAGTGCACTGTCATGTATCTTGTATCCTGTACACATGTATGTTTTCCAGATGATGACCTCAATACAGAGGTCTAAACATCGAATTTACTTTCTTAATGTTAAGTAAAGTAATTATTCTAACGTGTGCTGTGTATCCATAAATTCTTCAATATGAATGCTGACCACCATGTAACCTTAAAAGAAAGAAATGTAGACTCAAATGTACAAATATTATTGAAAAAAAAATTCAAGCATTTGAAAACAAGAATTAAAGTTTGGAGACTCATTGGTAGACTGAAGGAAATATTGATTGTTTCAGCCAGGGAAGCTAATTTTTAATTAATTAACTACCTCACTGTACGGCAGCAAAGGTTGGTCAATTGGTGTAGTCTCTGCTACTAATGGCTCACGCAAAAAGTTAAACAAGTCTGAGCTCAATTAGCAGTCGGAAGGGGATCAATCGTTTGATGCTGTTGGCACTCTGCTGAGGACTGGCCATTCTCACAGGGTTAACTTCAGCCTTTAAACTGACTTATGTCAGACCTCTGTGCCCTTGGGGCATGTGGGGACATCCTGACTGTACACATTCGATTACTAATGAAATCAAGAATTTAATATAACTTACTAATATTTCATGATGAAATATTAGTAATTATGAAACATACAATGTGCTACTTAAGCATAAAGCAAGAAAAACTAAATAAAGATTATAAAGTGCTTCTTCTGCTGCTCTCCAGCTAATCATGTTCTATTAGGACTGTGGGAACAAAGAACTTAGTCATCAATGATTGTAAGCAAATATAGCTGAAAGGCAAAGTAGTTTTGCTCTACTTTGCCTTTCAGCTACGTTTGCTGCAGTTATTAATTACTAAGTTCTCTTTTCCACGGTCCTAATAGAACATGACTGATAATTCTAAGATATAATTATCTCACAATTACTGCAGCATTAACAATCAAAAAGAATAATTACTTTGCAAGCTTACTAAATGAATAAAGAAATGATGGAAAAGTGATAGAAAATGTTCAATATGAATTCAGGCTGGAGTACAAATCAATACTTGCAGTAGAAAAACCCATCAAAAAATTAAAATGTGGAAAGACAGCTGAAGTGAATGATATTCAACAATAAATAAAAACTATAATTCAAAATTTGCAACAAATACAGCTTTAGGTAAGACTGGGCAAGAATAAAATTAAATGCATATGATTTTTTTTTAATAAATAAATAATAAAACCAAAAAAAAAAAATAAAGATTATTTGTGGACTATTCTGGTAATGTTTTCTGATGTAGGCTCTAATGTTCATAAACTAAATCAGAAATAATTTAAGAAATAATACCCCCCCCCCCCCACTAAACCTAAGTGCTAACACCAACTATTACAAAAGTTAGAGCAAATGGGAATGGATATAATGCTAGTAGCATGGATTTTTTTGGGGGGGGGGATAATAGACAGACACCAGAGAGAAGTCTATGGTAGAGTAGATTGTAAGAGAATGAAGGTGACTAGTGGAGTACCTCAGTGTTTGATACTAGAGCCAATACTTTTTAATTTGTATATCAATGATAGGAGAAGATCCAGTTGTTTGCTGATGATGTAAAGCTGGGAAGGGCAATAGTCGATAAAGGTGATGCAGATATCCTGCAGGATGATTTAACTAAATTGATATTGTGGGCAAAGGATAACGAATGTAAATTCAGTGTTGCAAAATGTAAGGTTATATCTATTGAAAAGTTTACATACCATGTATCGCATTCGTGGTACTGGATTGCAGGAATGATGAGGCTAGGGAATTGGGGATAATGGTGGACAGAGAGAGAGAGAGAGAGTCAAAGTTCAGAGGGCATATTTCAAAAGCTGATAAAATACTCAAAGGATTACTTGGATGTTGAAAAACACACTAACAAGTAAAGACAGGGAAGTTCTTATCCCTCTTTAAGGCTATGATTCAGATGCATCTTCACTACTGTGCACAGATTCGGTTACCTAGATTTCATGGGAATCAGAAGGTGGTAGAGACGATTCAGAGATAATTGACCAAGGTGATGACAAGTCTGTGGAATGCTCCCTATGAGGAGAGATTGAAGGTCTTTGGGTGACAAAATTTAGCTCATAGGCAAAAAAGAGGGGATGTGATAGAAACTTATAATATATTAAAGGTTTTATAAAATTGAAACAAAGGAAATGTTTCAATATATGACAAATAGAGAACTAGTGGTCATCTGTGGAAGTTGTGTAAGAGTGTGGTTAGTAAGGGTGTGCAGAGAAGAATTTTTGCATGGAAAGCAGTGAATGAATGGAATGGATAATAATAATTTTTTTTTTCTTTTAATGTACAGCCCTGTTCTAATTTTGCTATAAAATTTTCATATGTTTCTCTATTTTTTTTTCCTACATGCTTTCTTTGCTATTGCTCTTTTCCTTTTATATTCAATGAATGAATGATTTGTCTGTCTTTAAATTTAGCCATTGTTCATGTGCTATTTTTTTTTTCTTCAATTATCTGTTTGATCTCTTCATCCCATTGTCTTAGACCTCTGTGTGTCTTATCCATTTTCTTTTTGTTCCCAAACTTTCTCTTGCAGCATTTTCTAATATATATATTTGATGTTTGACCATTCTTCTTCCACTGTCCTACTTTCCTCGATTTTACTCAACCAATTCCTAATTCTATTCATATATAAGCATCTAATATTCTCATCATCTAAGAGTTTAATCTTATATGGTTCTGTGTTTCTATTTTCTTTTGGTTTTTTCCTTCCCTTCCATCTTGGTTTCCATTTAATTTTCTCTACCAGTAAGTAGTGGTCTGACTCTATCTCTGCTCCTCTGTATATTCTGGTGTCTATGATCATATTTGATAATTTCATATTAACTATTATATAGTCTATGATGCATTTTGTGTTTCTTGCCTGCCAGGTAAATCTGTGAATATCTTTGTGCTTTTAAAGTAGGTATTTGTTACTCTATAATTGTTGTAAAGGGTGAATGCTCTTAATCTAGTTCTCTAAAACATATAGAATCCTCAAACAAATGAATAATAATTTAAAAGAAAGAACAAAAATCGATATAATCGAACCAGAAACCTGGCAGGAGTATTTTCAGAAGTTATGGCATGATAACTCCTTGATACAAGAATTCCCCTTGAAACATAACATCAGTAATATAGATGAATTTACATATGAACTACAAAACACCCTCAAAACAAAGCAGAACAGGCAAGTCACCTGGAGAAGATAATATAAACACAGAACCTATTAAATTTGCAGGTAAAGAATTTAATAGCAGATTTCTAAAACTTATAAACCAAATATACAAAGAGGGAAAATCCCCAAAAAGCTGGGGTAGAGCTCTAATGATTCCAATTTTGAAAAAAGGACAAAAAAAAAAGATTGCAACAACTATCGTGGCATCATCCTCCTCAATACAGGTTATAAAATCTATGCAAAGATGTTAACAAACAAATTAATATCCTATATAGAATGACATCTGGGAGAAGAACAGAATGGATTCGGCTTTTATTTTAAAAATAATTATAGAAAAACATAGAGAATACAATATTGAAACACACATACTTTTCATTGATTATATAAAAGCATTTGACAAAATTTTGAGAAATTAACTATGGGACACTCTAAAGGAATATCGCATTCCAAACCAACTATACAATGCTCTATTGAACATATACCACAATAATGAAATAGCAATAAAGCAAAATGATACTACCATATCTACTTGGAAACCAATAAATAGAGGAGTCCGTGAAGGCTGTCCTTTATCATCCATATCATTTAACATATATATATATATATATGGTCAATATTATCAAAAAAATGGAGAAAAGTAAATACATGTGGCTTCCAAATTAATCGACGTACAAAAATAGACACGCTACTCTTTGCTGATGATCAGAGATTATCTTTGGAAAGACTGAAGACTGACTGCAGAAATCAATCTATAATTTAAATAATATTATACAACAATATGGCCTAGAAATATCAACGGAGAAAACTAAAGTCATGGCTTTTCATGGAGATAGCCCTGTCAGAAGTAAAATAGTAATAAATAATAAAATAATTGAGCGAGTTAATAATTTCAAATACCTAGACTCTAAACTATCTTACATAAATGAAATAGATATTGATTTTAAGATGACAAACTTTATAAAAATCACTGGAATAATTAGTAGAACCTTTAAACCTAATTATGTACAGAAACTGCTCCTCCCCCTATACCAGACTCAAAAATCCACTTTGCCTAAAATCAAGAAACCCTTTCTGGTCTATGGGTGAACTCTCTTCAGCTGCCTTACTATCAACATCTGACATGTGGAGAGAACACTGGTTCAACACCCTCCCAACAAATGGCTTCCTGGTTGAAGATCCCTGTGCTCTGCAGCCTGGTTTTGCTCTTCCTTCTGGAAGATTTGGTCATTTGTCAACAGGATCAGAACTAACCAGGGCAGATGTGGCTACCTACTACACAAATGGAAACTCTCAGACCACCCTTATTGTGACTGTTCCCCCCCCATAGCCCAAACAATCACTCATATTGTGAATGACTGCCCAAGGAACCAATTTCATGGTAACCTCCAAGACTTCCACGAGGTGACAGATGAGGCCCTGGATTTGCTTTCTGGACTAGACATTGACCTATAGCTGCATTGTTTTCTTTTTGCCCTAAGAATAAATAAAATAAATAGATTTTTTAATCACAACATCAGGGCATGATTGAAAATCTTTATAAATGGTGTATCAAAATCATTTGATGAAGTTTGTAGTTTTAAAATTATTAGGAACTAAACAAAGCAGAGGAAGTTGAATGTCCAGTACTTGATATATTTTTACTATTTAAATCACCCAGTATTCTTCAGTCTGATAATGGCAATGAATTTCTAAATAAAATAATAAAAATTTGCATGATATGTGCCAGATTTAAAAATTGTACATGGCAAACCAAGGCACAGCCAAGGTTAAGATAATGTGGAAAGAGCAAATCCAGATATTGAAAATATATTGATGATCTGGATGCAGGATAATACTGCAAATAAATGGAGTAAGGGAATATTTAAAGACTTACATACTTTGGTCTCAGTGGGAAACTCCTTCTTTTCATCAAGAACATTTTTCCCAGTCAAATCTTCCAAGTCTGAGTAGTCAAATAGCCATTTTGCAGCCAAGGTTAAACAACTTCCTCCAATTGTAAGTAATACTCTCTATGTGCATGACTTGACAATCTTCTGTCTTTCATGTAATATGAGCATCATAGAAACACAGCTGCAGTGAGCCATTGGCTATCTTTCAGAATGGATGCTCGCAAATTGATTTAGATTTTCCCAGCAGAAGACAGTTTTTCTGCATTTTTACTACAGACATGATCTTCATTCTAGTCTGGAACTCAGACCAGAACAAATTTTAATCCCATTTGCTTTCAGAAGCTAAGTTCATGGACTCACAATTGACGAGAAACCTCTCTTCCACCTCTTGGGATACTGCCAATGTTCTCATTCATACTGTGCAGTGATTAGATCAAACCTTGATTATGAGTTCAAAGTGTATGCTTCTGCCAGAGAGAGAGAGAGAGAGAGAGAGTACACTGTGATGGTTGTACCCTATCCACCATCAAGCCATAAGAACTGCAACTGGAGAATTTCAAGCCTTCACCAATCAACGATGCAATAAACCACCCTTGTCGTCAGTTAGCATCATCTGCCTCTGTATAAAATGCCTTCCAAACCATCCCATGTCATCACCTGTTTTTTGCACACAGTGGGAGAATCTGTACAGCACTCATCAGACTGCTATGTTGACCCTTTAGTTTGTGAACACCACGCAGTTAGCCTAGTGGCTATGCCCTTTGCAACCATATGCCTGGGGAAGGAGTCTCCTAGGTTCGATTCCTGTTGATGATGTGAGGAGCTCAAGGATCTTCCTCAGCCATAGCCAAGTTAGCCAGTCTTGGGCATGGACAGCAGGGTCTCTTCCCCCCCCCCCCCCAGTTTATCTGGGGTTTTTCATCCCGCAAGCAGGCAAACCGGCCCCATGAACACATGCATGGATTACAGTCATGAATATTGTCCTTAGGGCAATATTCATGACTGTAATCCATGACGAGCTGGCTGCATTAATATGCCAGTAACCCCTCGTTAGGAGGAGACTCAACCAGTCCTAAGACGGATGAGAGGGATAGGAGGAGTTTGTGAACAAAAGCACTCTCACCAGCTCTATATATTAGGATAGTCAACACAGGCACCATCAAATACACTGCTGTTGTGGCATTTATTATTATTATTATTATTATGTGATACCTCCAGGGAGTCCAAAGACTCATCGAGGGAGAGTGTGCCAACAGCATCGAACGATTGATCCCTTTCCAACTACTAACCATATGCAGCTTTTTTTTTTCTGAAGGCTGCCCATCCCTTCTGTTGTCTACAGTAACACCTTCAAGCACATAGAATGGAATACCAGGATTTTGTGCATGTTTACACATATGCTTCAAAATCATAGGCTCTCTTTGTATCTTCTGCTGTCCTCCCAGACATCATAATATCTGCTCAGATCCCAAGAATATTACAACTTTTCTGCTATGCTATGTGTTATAGAGCTTACCTTAAACTGCATAAGATTGCTGTGCTGTTGTATGTGCATTACACACACACACACACACAACTCTCTACAGGCAATATGAAGTCTGGAGCTGCAGAAACATCTGGGTTTCTTTCCAATTTGCTGAAAATTGCGATAATCACCATGAAGGAATTGAAGTAGAACCATATAACTTACACATTATTCTACATATTACCCATGAAGTGTTATACCCTTGTTACCACGCTGCTGCATCAAACAGTGATCAGCTGCAAATATGGCTTCATCATCTCTGGCAAATTTTGTTCCTTTTAACTGTTTCTTTAAATTTGGGAATAGAAAATAGTCAGATGGGGCCAGGTCTGTCAAATAGGGTGGATGAGGCAGACATTGAAAGCCCAAGTTGTGCATTGTCTGTTGGGTTTCATGAGCAGTGTGAGCAGGTGCATTGTCCTACAAAAGCAACATGCCTTTGCTCAGTTTCCCATGGTGTTTTTCATTTAGTACCTCCTTCACTTCCTTCAGAGCTGTTGAATAAACTGTTGCTATAACAGTTTCACCTTTTTTGAAGTACTTGGTAAGGATTATACCATCCATATCCCAAAAGACAATGGCAAGAACCTTCCCTGCTGACTTTTGGGTTCAGAGCTTCTTTGGCCATAGAGAACCTTTGTCTCTCCACTCCACTGACTGTTGTTTGATCTCTGGGTCATAGTGATGAAACCACATTTCATCAATAGTCACACACAAGCCAAAAAATTTGCACCTAATTTCTCAAAATGATCCCAAATCGCTTGAATTCAAACATTTGGGGATCCACTACGCTGAGAGCTTCTGCTTATCCAGATGTTGGTGAATAATGACCCCAACGCGTTCCCTAGATATCCCCATAGGCTTTGGAATGTTGTTGACTGGTATTTGTCTATCATCAAGGATCATGGCATGCTCTGCATTAATGTTTTCAGGTGTGATCGCTGTGGAAGGTCTTCCTGACCTGAGGGAATCTGTTGTCTCAGGATTCCCAGTTTTAAACTTGGCCATTCATCTGGTAACCATTGGATATGCTTGGGCACAGTCCCCTAAAGTATCACACAGAGTTTGGTGAATCTCAGTTGCGTACTTTCTTGCAGCATGAATAATTTGATAATGATGACCCACACCTCTGTCTCTTTGGATTTCTTCAAAACTTTGGACATGTCTTCTTATACATCCTAAAAGAAAAAGAAACAATATTATGATTTGATGAAACATGAGGGTTAAAAGGTTTTAAGATATGTTCTTTCTCGTGGTTATATCAGTTGCTTTAATATCATATTTGTTCTAGGTGTTTATCAGAACTTTTGAGCCCTCCCTCCTTGTAGATTATGTACATATTATATATATTATTTTTATTTATAGATTGTAGTTATTGTATTTAGGTTTTAATATTGGTTGGTGTTATCCATGTTTTTATGAATTTCTTTACACTTTCTTTTATACACCTTTTTACACTTGTTTGTTTATACGCTCATTTCTATATTTATGCTGTTGCTTTATTTATTAAATAATTATTACCTTGCATACTGCTATGATCTGTATTGCCACAGTATAACATTAGCTATTATTGTGCCACTAAACCTTTAACCAAAACAAACCTTATCACAAAAGGAATACCTGGATAAGAAATCAAGCCATTGTTTTTGACATAGAAAGATTGAAACATCTGAAGTAGCAATGGGCTGGACATATTGTTTGAAGACATGACCACAATGGACAAAAGAAATAATAGATTGCTACAGGCAGAAAAATGGCCACACTGCTGACAAATCATAATGGATTCATGAAATCATTAAATTTACAGGAGTGATGACTTAGGATGAAATGCCAACGACAGTCTCAAGTTCATCTTGGGCCCCTCCATGTGGGGCACCTGTTCATGGTGGAGGGGACCTCCCAGTGATGGTACTGGCCCTTTTCATTCTTCCTCTTTTTCTTTGCTTTTCTTCCTGTATTTTTTGCTCCACTTCTCCTGAGTCTTTTTCACTATCCTTTTTCCAGACCACCATCACTGGGATCCAATGTCCTGCCACCGTGTTTGCCATGCGGTGTGACCTGTGGACATACGGAAAGGGGATCCTGGTAGTATTCCACTACTTTGGCCCCTGCTTCGGCAAGACAGGCTGTCCTGGATGGCCCAGCCAGGATCCATCGGCTAGTGGGCTTTCCTTCAAGGGTCAATGGTATTGCAGTAAGTCTCTCACCGAACCGAATGGTCTGGGGTCAGGATCCTAGACCTGCTTCAGTGCCGGTATAGAGTCCAGGGTAGCCCTGGCGTTCCACTCCTGAGCAGAGTCTTTGCTTGCCAGGTAGTGGGCATCCATGTGTGGCTCCATGGTGTGTGGAAAGCTCTGGTGCCGAACTAAAAACTCCTTAAATATGAATCCTTCATCCTCAAATGTTTCAGGGACCCTAACAAAGTCCCAACCAAGTATTGATACTATAGATACAGCATATGGAAACAAAAGATATTGGATACTAACATAAATGTACCAACCTCTTTAATCATTCATGCAACAGGTGAAAAACCAATTGGAAAAATGTCACTCTTTTTTATCCAAAAAGGTTTAGAAGGACTGGCAGGACCTCCCAAAACTGTCAGGAAAGTGCATTCTGGTGATATCCTCATGGAAACAATGTGTAAACAACATTCCAAGAAACTATTGAGAGCAACAACGATGGATGTAATACAAATTTCAGTAACACTCACAGAACACTCAATTCCAGTAGAGGAGTGATATCAGAATGGGATCTCCTTGATGTTTCTGATGAGGAGATATGTTCAGAGCTTAGAGATCAAGAAGTGATGGGTGTGAGGCGCATCCTGATACATAAGAATGGTCGCCTGGTCACAAGAACATCATCCTTACTTTTGATACATCTAGGTCTCCGACATCTGTAAAAGCAGGATATCTCAGCTGTCCTATGTTAGAATGTATATCCCTAACCCACTGAGATACTTTAAATGTCAAAGATATGGACATGCCCAAACTGCCTGTCATGGTTCTACTACCTGTGCCCGATGTGGTAGTAAAGAACATGATAATAAATCTTGCTGTGAAAAAAAAAGATAAATGTGTCAACTGTCAGGGAGATCATCCAGCTTACTCTCGTGCATGCCAGAAATGGAAAGATGAAAAAGTGATACAAAAAATTAAAACAGAACAAAACATAACATATCAGGATGCAAAAAGAAAGCTGGCGACCATTACACCCGTTCTAATCCTCTTATGCTGAAAAAGTAACAGTTAAAAAAGTGCCAACAGCAACTCAAACACATATGTCTATTCCAACATCTGATAATTTCACTATACCTGAACTTTATGATTGCAAGTGCTTTTCTGTTGAGCGCATTAATCACAAGACCTATCGCCTTACTCTAGAGACAACTTCAAAAATGATCCCATTTGAATGAAAACTCACCTGTCAAAAAAATTATGGCAGAGACATCACTCAAAGATAAACTACCAGACACTCCCACAGAAAAATTGATACCTCTGTACCCACTGAAAGCAAACTAAACATACCAACTGACCCTAATACATTTGGTGTTTTGAACACTCTGCCAGAGGAAGAGATGGACACTAACTGTCTATACTTCCCTAAAACAGTGGATAAATATAAATCTGACAAAGGTAAGTTCTCAACCTCCAGAAAACCAGACAACTCAATAAAATCAAGACAATAGGAAAATTTTTACAATGGAACTGTCGTGGGATTCGCCAGAATATTGACGATATCAAGATGTTGTTGCAGAAATACAAACCTTTCTGTCTACAGCAAACATACTTAAGACCCAGTGAGGACCATACCTTTAGGAATTTCACTGTTGTATGTAAGGATAGAACTGGAGATGGTCCTGCTCATGGAGGAGTAGCTATCCTAGTGGGCATTCATATTCCTTTCAATCAAGTCCAACTTAATACTTCTCTGGAAGCAGTAGCAATTCACTTGTCTGTGGGATTTCTTATTACAGTATATTCAATTTATTTACCACCAAATGCTGAGTTGATCTTGATCACCTTATCTCGCAACTGCCTGAACCCATACGTTTGATGGGTGACTTTAATGGTCACAATACTCTATGGGGTAGTGCCAACACTAATAGACGAGGTGGAATCATTGAAAGAATTCTTGATAATAATAACCTCTCTCTTTTAAATAATAAACTCAATACTTTCTTCCATATGCCTACCCATTCGTATTCTGCAATTGATCTTACAATCTGCTCCCCTTCTATTCTTCCATTACTCACGTGGGATGTTGAAGAAAACATATATGGAAGTGATCACTTTCCTGTTCTCTGCACAATGTCTTCACAGGAACCATGTTCACCCACACAGATATCTATATGGAATATTGACCAGGCTGACTGGAACACTTTTTCTCATCTTACAAAATTTAATGCTGATGCCATCAGTCAACCACCTATCAATGAAGCAGTAAAATATATAACAGAATGCATTGTCCAGGCAGCAACAGCCTCCATCCCAAAAACATCATCTCGGTTTCCAATCTATCCAAAGCCTTGGTGGAACCCAGAATGTCAGACAGGCCAAAAAAGATCAACACAGAGCTTGGGGCATATTTAGATTCCCCACCACATCAAACTTAATAGCTTTCAAACGTGTTCAAGCCAAAGCAAGTTATGTAAGATGTCAGAGTCAAAAACAATCATGGATCCAATTTATTACATCAATTAATCAAATGACCAGTCCAAAAATTGTATGGGATAAAATCCGGAAAATGAAAGGCAGATATAGAACACATTGTTTTTCTTCCTTAGACCATAATGTGAGTGTTATTGCTGATCCCAAAGCTATTGCAGATATTTGAGATCAATGGAGAAACTTTTGCTAGAATCTCAGCAACAGCTTCATATTCTTCGGAATTTTTAATACTGAAAGAGCAGCAAGAGAAACAGGCTTAATTTTTCTACCAACATTCTTCAGCCATATAATCAGCCATTGTTAAGCAAGAACTAAAAAGAGCTCTCCTACAATCTCACCCTAGTGCACTAGGGCCTGATGACATCCATTATGAAATGATAAAACATTTACCATCATCCTCTATGGATCTTCTTCTCTTATTATACAATAGAATACTTGCAGAGGAAGAGTTTCCAAATTCTTGTCATAAGTCAATTGTCATTGCTATCCCAAAACTAGGAAAAGATCCAACACAAGCAAATAATTACCGACCCATTGCTCTGACCAGCTGTCTTTGTAAGATACTAGAGAAGACTGGCTAATGCCTGTCTTCTCTGGTATTTAGAAAGCAACAATCTTCTCTCTAGTAGACAATGTGGTTTCCATAGACATCGATCAACTTTAGACTATTTGGTTCGTTTAGAAACTTGTATAAGAGATGCATTTCTGAAGCAAGAACATCTTGTCTCAGTTTTTTTTTTTTTGACATAGAAAAAGGTTATGACACAGCCTGGAGATATGGCACATTAAAAGACCTCTGTAACCTAGATCTCAAAGGATACCGTCCTGTGTTTATTAAAAACTTTCTGTCCAGGCAAACTTTCCAAGTCAGAGTTGGAAATACGCTACCTTGACCATATCATCAAGAACAGGGTGTTCCCCAAGGCTCTGTCTTAAGTGTGATCCTTGTTGCTATTAAAATTAACTCAATCATTGAACAGCTTCCTCCCACTGTAAACAATGCTTTATATGTTGATGACTTCACAATTTACTGTCACTCACATAAACATGAGGGTAATTGAAAGACAACTTCAGCAAGCAATTGATCATGTCTCTCCATGGGCTCTTAATAATGGATTTAGGTTTTTCAACAGAAAAAAAGTGTCTGTGTACACCTCTGTTGAAAACGTACTCATCACCCAGATCCTGAACTAAGAATGGGACATACTGTTATTCCAGCAGCTACAGAAACCAAGTACCTGGGACTCATCTTTGACAGAAAACTTACATTTCTAGCACACATTTGTCAACTAAGAGAAAAGTGCAAAAGAATTTGAACCTCCATCGTACTCTATCCTGTACTGAGTGGGGGTGCTGATCGAGCTTCATTGCTCCATCTTTATTGTGCATTTATATGTTCAAAGCTGGATTATGGATCCCAAGTCTATGGTTCTGCAAGACAGAGTAAGCTACAATGGTTGGATTCCATCCATCATCAGGGTATATGGATAGCTACTAGTGCCTTTCACAGTTCATCCACTCAAAGTCTCTATGTTGAAGCAAATGAACCGGCTCTATCACTTTGATGGAAACAGTTATCTCTTAATTACACCTTAAAAATAAAATCTCTCTTAGATCACCCTACATGGAATAGTATCTTCTCTCTGCATTGGAAAGCTCAATATCACACACATCAAACTGCTATACATCAAACTGCATGTTGTTAATGTGCAAGTTGTTAGTATAAATGTTGACAACATTACCTACACTAAACATAATAGCATTCCTCCATGGCAGGTTTGTACACTATCCTGCAACCTCTCACTTTGTCAGCTACAGAAATCTTATACTCCATCATCCATTTACTTGCAATTATTTAATGCACACAGAGCAGCACATGTTCATTTCTTACCCATCTATACTGATGGTTCAAGAACGAATACCTCTGTTGGCTATGTTGCGGTGTTTCCTGACATTATTATCTCAAATCAGATCCCACCAGACTGCAGTAATTTACAGCAGAGTTACATGCCATTCAGCTTGCACTTGTGCATATAAAAGAAAACTGCTACCAAAAGTGCATAATTTATAGAGACTCATTGAGCTCTTTACAGGCTATCTCCTCTCCTATGTATAATCCACATCCAGTACTTTATGAGGTGCTACACCTGTTTCACGAAATAAAAATCCTTAATTTTTAAAACGTACTCATCACCCAGATCCTGAACTAAGAATGGGACATACTGTTATTCCAGTATGTTCCATTATGTATTGTTATCTATTTATGTATTGCTGAAACCTCTGCAGTAATTTTGTTTATATGTAGATACTACATTGCTTAACATGATAACTAATATTTAAGGAATTGACAGCGTATACTAGAAATATAGATTAAATAAACTTTAATATATACTTTCCGATATTTCGGCGAACGTCACGTTGCCATCTTCTTGGGAACTTACTACAAAGACATGTGCACACAAGTACTAATAACAGCAAATGAGACTGAAGCTAAGAAGCTAGCGTTTTCCTAAAGTCCTGATGGTGCCCCCTGGCGGGCTATATTGGTAGTTCTTGGCCTTTGGGCTGAAGTTCTTCGATTAAAAGTTTCCCAAATTTGGGGCAGTCTCATGCATCCAAATTTGTTGAGGTTTGGCATGTTCCTAAGGGCTGAGGCTGATTCCATGAATAGTCTTTCATACTTGAACTTGCTGCGGTGTATTACTGTGGCTTTCTTCCATCTTATTCTGTGGCGAGTATCCAGAGCGTGGTCTGCAAGCCCAGAGGCTGTACTGGTGAAATCGGATGTAATCCTTGTGTTCTGAGATTCTGATATTTGCTGTCCTGCCTGTTTGGCCAAAGTAAGACAGTTTACAGCTGCAAGGGACCTGGTATACACCAGGTAGGTCTAGGGGAAGTGGTTGGTCTTTGGTGGAGCGGATAAGGGATGCCAGTTTTCTATGTGGTCTGTAACAAGTGGTCAAGTCATGTTTTTTTAAGATTTTATTGATTTTTTCCGAGGTGCCTCGGATGTAGAATGGTGATGGATTTAGAGTAATCTTTTTTGTGAAGGGGAGGGGGCAGTGGGTTGTGGATAACTGGGTTAAGTATTTTTTGGATTTTTTGGAGGTGGTTGCCGTTAGCTGAGAAAGTGTCACGGATGTGATTTAGTTCAGTGGTTAGGGCTTGATCATTAGAACAGATTATTTTTGCCCTGTTGAATAATGTTTTAATAACTCCATATTGTTGTGAGGGGGGGGGGGATTGTTGGTGAATGTATCTGCCTGTATGGGTGGGTTTTCTATAAACTGAGAAAACCAAGGTACCATCAGGTTGACTAGTGTGTCTAGGAAGGGGAGGTTATTGTTTTCCTCTTTTTCCAGGGTGAATTTGATTCTAGGGTGTTGGTTGTTCAAGTGTGTTAGGAAGGAGAGGAGTGAATCTGGGCCATGTGGCCAAATAGCGAAAACATCATCAACGTAGTGAAGCCATATGGTAGGTTTTTGTGGGGCTGAGTTTATGGCTTTCTCTTCAAACGTCTCCATGAAGAAGTTGGCCAAGGGTGGGGAAAGTGGTGAACCCATGGCTGTCCCCTCTATCTGTTTGTAGAATTTTTCCTGCCAAACGAAATAGCCTGAGTTCATTGTAAACTGAAATAGGGCTGAGATATCGGGAGGAAATTTAGCTTGGATTAGCTCTAAGGTTTCTTTGAGGGGGACATTCGTGAATAGGGAGGAGACATCAAAACTGACCATTATGTCATTATGTTGGAGTGTAAGGTTTTCTATACTGGCTTTGAAGTGGGCTGAGTTTTTTATGTGTGATGGTGTATTGCCAGTATAGTGTGAGAGCGCTTTGGCTAAATACTTGGCTAGTTTGTAAGTGGGGGAATCAATGCCATCCACTATGGGATGTAATGGCACATTTTCTTTGTGTATTTTTGGGAGCCCATATATGCGGGGGGGTCTAGAGTTATAGGGTTTTAGTCTGTTGGTAATCTCCACAGGCCAAGAAGTGACCTTCTTAAGGAGCCTATGGAGTTTTCTAATTTGTGAGTTGGTGGGATTGTAATCAATCCCTGCTGGCTACCCCCTCCAAAAAATCCAAAAAATACTTAACCCAGTTATCCACAACCCACCACCCCCCTCCCCTTCACAAAAAAGATTACTCTAAATCCATCACCATTCCCTACATCCGAGGCACCTCGGAAAAAATCAATAAAATCTTAAAAAAACATGACTTGACCACTTGTTACAGACCACATAGAAAACTGGCATCCCTTATCCGCTCCACCAAAGATCAACCACTTCCCCTAGACCCTACCTGGTGTATATCAGGTCCCTTGCAGCTGTAAACTGTCCTACTTTGGCCAAACAGGCAGGACAGCAAATATCAGAATCTCAGAACACAAGGATTACATCCGATTTCACCAGTACAGCCTCTGGGCTTGCAGACCACGCTCTGGATACTCGCCACAGAATAAGATGGAAGAAAGCCACAGTAATACACCGCAGCAAGTTCAAGTATGAAAGACTATTCATGGAATCAGCCTCAGCCCTTAGGAACATGCCAAACCTCAACAAATTTGGATGCATGAGACTGCCCCAAATTTGGGAAACTTTTAATCGAAGAACTTCAGCCCAAAGGCCAAGAACTACCAATATAGCCCGCCAGGGGGCACCATCAGGACTTTAGGAAAATGCTAGCTTCTTAGCTTCAGTCTCATTTGCTGTTATTAGTACTTGTGTGCACGTGTCTTTGTAGTAAGTTCCCAAGAAGATGGCAACGTGACATTCGCCGAAATATCGGAAAGTATATATTAAAGTTTATTTAATCTATATTTCTAGTATACGCTGTCAATTCCTTAAATATTAGTTATCATGTTTAACCAGCGTATAAGCCTCTCAACAAGTACATTGCTTAACATAAATTTTGTGTATGCATCTTATTTACTTCTTTATTTTTCGAATAATCATATAGTGCTGTAGGACACCTTGTCTATTTGTGTACATTCTAGTAATTCAGTTTATATGCATTGCTAAATTCTGTTTATACTACATTGCTAAATTTAATTTTCATCCATGCATATTATATAATAATCCCTTTTTGCCTATTTTTGTACTGCTATAAAAGCATCTATTATAAATTTACATATATGTAGATACTGCTCCTTGGCTTAGTGTTTTGTATTTTGTGTATTAACTTACATTGTTAACTATTTTTGCACTACTGTAATAATCTCTGACCTTGTGTGTTGCTGTGCCCTCTGCAGCAGTTCTATTTATCTATAGATGCTGCTTTGTGGAACTAGATTCTTGTACAGACATATTGTTTACAATTTTCTGTAAATGCTAATGTTGTAACCTTTAGTATGGCACAGTATGACCTTTGTAGTTTTTGTGCCAAATAAACTATAAACCAACCAACCAATCATCTTGGGGAAGGCCTTCATCCAGCAGTGGAGTAGTAATGATTGTGATTTCAACTGGCTATAATATTTTAACAATGAAACTAAGTGAATAAATTTTGTTGCAGGTAAACTTGGGCACTCATAAAGTTTCCATACTGCTATCTTCAGTATACTGCTTTTGCCACCAGGAGCATTGCTGCTGATTTTTTTAAAAAAAATGGCTTCAGTACAGGAAAAAGCCCAATATTTTCTGTGGCTAGCAGAAACAAAATCTCCAGTTATTTTCTTCTTTCTTGAAAAATAAATTAATGAAAATGTGTACTTAGACATGCTCAATATTCCCCATTCCCCACTACAGGAAATGCATCCTTTTAAAGTATCCACTGAAGAGTTATAATATATTATAATCAAGGTAAACATTTGTGGACATCCTGTATATATATATATTATAGAAATGGGGATAAATCTTATTACAGTTCGGAACAAAATTGTATTCACAAGAATTTTCTTCTTCTTCTCTCCCGTAATCCTAAATGGATCGTTGAGTCATTCATGGCTGGTAGGTGATATTCTTTGTTAGCCTCGTCCAATCATCTCGGTCTCTTGTTCTTGATGTTAGTTGAGAAAGGGAGGAATTTGTCCATTTTTTGATGTTATCAGTCCATCTTAATTGAGGTCGGCTCCTAACCCTTGGTCCCGGAATGATTCCTTCTAGTGTTCGCTTTGGAATGCCATTAGCCCTCTCCACATGTGTGAACCATTTCATCTGTCTTCTACTGATGATTGTCAGAATATTTTCCCTTCTTCTCCCATCTATTGAATCAATCATTTTTCGGACATTTTCATTGGTTTCGTGAGTGGTATAGGGAATTCTTAAAAGTCTTCTGTAAGTTTTCATTTCAAAAGACAGGAGTCTCCTCTCATCTTCCCTCAATAAAGTCCAGGCCTCACAACCGTACAAGAGGATAGAATGATATAATCACGTAATCACAAGAAAGATATTTATTTAACCAAATATTTCGGTCTGGAAATAGCAGACCATCGTCGGTGGTATTACAAGAACAGTTTAAAAAATATACAAGCTAGAATACTAACAATAGATCGTTGAAATTAGAACATGCCGCGTGATGTTATATCACTAAGTATGAAACGAAATATTTTGAAGTAGAAACATGATTGAATTTGCTATTAAAAAAAAAAAAAAAAAAAAAAAAAAAAAAATTAATGAGTAATCTTGATTAGGCTTTCCCAGATTTTTGATATAGATATGCAGTCATTACGATTCATATCTATATCAAAAATCTGGGAAAGCCTAATCAAGATTACTCATTAATTTTTTTTTTTTTTTTTTTTTTTTTTTTTTTTTTTTTTTTTTTAATAGCAAATTCAATCATGTTTCTACTTCAAAATATTTCGTTTCATACTTAGTGATATAACATCACGCGGCATGTTCTAATTTCAACGATCTATTGTTAGTATTCTAGCTTGTATATTTTTTAAACTGTTCTTGTAATACCACCGACGATGGTCTGCTATTTCCAGACCGAAATATTTGGTTAAATAAATATCTTTCTTGTGATTACGTGATTATATCATTCAGTCTTATGTCGCAAGTATCCTTAAAACAACAAAGTACAAGAGGATAGATTTTACCAAGGTGTCAATTAGTCTTAGTCTGGTTGTGATTGCTATTCTGTTATCTCCCCACAATGGTTTTAACTTCTGTAGGGCCACGGTTGCCTTAACAATTCGGTATTTAATGTCGGTTTTTGAACGACCATCTTGATTCAACGTGCTTCCTAGATAAGTGAACTTGTTTACATTTGCAATTTGTTTATTGCCAATTTGTATCTTTAAGAATTCAATGTCGAATTTTGAGGTTATCATTGTTTTTGTTTTTTGTAGGTTTATGTATAATCCATATTTTTTTAATGTTCCGAAAATATGTTATCTCTTGTAATTCTTCTTCACTTTCTGCCAGAAGATCTATATCGTCTGCAAAACGTAAGTTATTTATTCTTAGTCCGCCAACTACTATTCCAGTGTCATATTCATGAAGAGCTTCATCTATGACATATTCCAGAAAACAATTAAAAAGAAGAGGGGACAAGATGCATCCCTGTCTTACCCCCCAGGATATGCCGCCCAGAGAATACACGTTTGTTTTGTATATGCTTGAAAAATAATTCTGTGCTGAATTTTTTAAATGAACGATCATACATTATAATTTTCTTATTCCAAAAAGGATCATTTTTCTTACTCCATATGTGAAGCACTTTTTTTCCAAAAGTATTGCTCACACTGATAGATAACTCTTTGTTCCAAAATATTATACAATATGTATGGATATATGATATTTATATCAATACACATTGTATAATATATATATATATATATATATATATATATATATATATATATATATATATATATATATATATATAATATTACTTGTTAATTTTTTTTTACCTAAAAATTAAAATCTTGTTATCTTTTGCAGATGACTCGTAGCAAACCTGGAGAGGAGCAGGATATTGACACTCAAAAACAAGTATTTATTATTATTATGTTTTCAGAACAATTTTGAAATATTAAATGAACCTGAAAATTGAAGCTAATACAAATGAATGAATGAATGAATAATACAAATGAAATACAATTATGAAGCTAATACAAATACTTGACTGATGGGGGAAGGGAAAAAATCACATATTCCCTGTGGTCCTCTCATTGCATATAAGTGATATTGCTTATATATATATATATATATATATGTATGTATGTATATATATATATGTATGTATGTATATATATATATATATATATATATGTATGTATGTATTCCGGAGCTTCTACTCGGTTGTAATGGTACATTTTAAAGAATAAATATGTAATGACTTAAACCAAGATAAAATATGAAGTTTTAATGAAAATGATACAACTAGTTTCAGCCTTTTACATCCTTCTTCAGGTTTCCACTAAAGGTAGAGCACTGTAGGTGTTCTAGATCCTCAAGGGCTCACTCTAGTATGGACATGGCGAACCCGAGGCACCTGAAGCTGGACCACGCCTTACTTCATGTAATATACACCTGTTATATTATCTGTAGACTGGTCCCTACTCTTCTTTCCCTCTGTATTTCTTTATTTCTTTTCACCTTGCTCCTTCCCCCCAATGCTATTAGAGTATTCGAGGGCTAGGGGTGATTCTGTCCTATTTACCTATTTTTTTTATCTCATGCACCTGCCCCCCCCCCCCCCCCCCCCCCCCAGTTAAAAATGGTGAAGACAAATCCGAACTCTATACTGCATCGGTCATCGTGCAGGTTACCAAGAACTGCACTGGATGTTAGGCTTCCTGGACAGCCAGTGATAAATGGGCTACAGGAGCAAGATCCACAGAACTCAAAAGTATTTATCAGGAAAAAGTGGAGCATGGCTGTAAATAGACAAGTCATGCAGTGCTTCTACAGTTCAAACCCATCAGTTAGGGGATTTCAGAAATGAATGTTTCAACTTTGGCTTGAATGACATCCAAATTCTGAAATTTCATTTGAAAGGCTGATGCAGCAACGCAGCTTCATTATCAAATGCAAGGTATTTAGTGAGCTTGAGCTGGAAGCACTGAAACCTCAAGCTGTAAAAGGAGACTGTACTGACCCTGAAGTGACCAAGAATATGAATGGAGTAGAACCAGATTCCAACGTGCAGAATTCTGAAAATTTGGAAAATATACAAATAGTTGAAAGGAAGCTATCAGATAAGGAACAAGAACTCGCAAGAAAAATTATCGAGCAAACGAACAGCAACCAGGAACGAGTTAGGCTTCCAGTATTGAGACAAGTACCTCAACAAAAACTGAAGGAACTCCTACAAGAGGCCAATAAATATGCAAGGGATATTCCTACTGGAACTATTGGGCAAACAAATCAACTTATGTACTCAATAGCTTATGTTGTAACATCTGAATTAGGATATAAGATTAGTGAACCCAAAAGCAGTAAGGCTCAGGAACCAAAATGGAAGCATCAACTGGAGAATAAAATTCTTAAACTCAGAGCAGATGTGAGCAATTTGAAAAACCTTAAGGAAAAGAAGCTGAAAAACACAAAAATCCGAAATAACCTCATAAAGAGATATAATACTGGAACACGACCTATTGATGAAGTATTAGAGGAAGTGAAGCAAAAAATAGTTGCAGTTGCAGTTAAAATAAGAAGATACAGTGCACGCATTGAACAGTACAAGCAAAATTCGATGTTTCGCGCAAATCAGCACCAGTTTTACAAGAAAATTGATTGCTGCAGGAATGATAACCTTAAAGAAAATATAAATACCAGAGACAAAGAAAATACACTAAATTTTTGGAAAAACCTATGGGACAACCCTAAGAGGCACAATAACAAGGCAAAGTGGATTGAACAAATTACGAACGAATCTCAAGAACTGAAAATAACAACTGAAATGGTTCAAAAGCAAGCTAAAAAAATAAAAAATTGGTCAACACCCGGGAAGGATGAATTACATGGCTACTGGTTGAAATATCTAACAGGCTTACACGAAAGACTTGCTAACCAATTTTATGATATTTTAGAAGGAAAAAGCAAAGAAGAGTGGCTCACAGCAGGGAAAACGTTTTTGATCATAAAGGATAAAGAAAAAGGTCCAAACCCAGAAAACCTCCCGACCAATAACCTGCCTGCCAACAACTTTTAAGCTACTCACAGGCATACTAGCTGATAAAATATACAGCTATTTTTAAGCAAATTCTCTTCTCCCAATTGAACAAAAAGGTAACAGCAAAAATTCAAGAGGCACAAAAGACCAATTGCTGATTGATAAAATGATTCTTAAAAACTGCAAACGTAGAAAAACCAACCTTCATATGGCTTGGATAGATTATAAAAAAGCATTTGATTCGATGCCTCCTAGTTGGATTTTAAAATGCACAGAACTATTCGGTATTAGCGAAAACGTGCAAAAATTTTTGCAATCCAGCATGAAAAACTGGAAAACAACGTTGGTTCTAAATAGAGAAGAAATTGGAGAGGTAAACATAAAAAGGGGCATCTTTCAAGGAGACTCATTATCTCCTCTATTGTTTATATTGTCATTGATCCCCTTAACTAGAATTTTAAATAAAATTGCTCATGGTTATCAAACTGCGCAGAAGAGTGCAAAGATATCTCACCTCTTATACATGGACGATCTGAAGTTGTATGTAAAATCAGAGAATGAACTCGAATCGTTGTTAACACTGTGCACATATTCAGTCAAGATATATCAATGGATTTTGGCTTAGACAAATGTGCAATTGCTGGAATAACAAGAGTAAAGTTTGAAGATATGAACAAACGAGCTGCTCAGTAGTGAAATAATCAAGGCAATAAAATTCGAAGACAGATACAAATATTTGGGAATTTTAGAAGCATCACAAATTCTGCACAATAAGATCAAAGAAAGAACTAGAGCAGAATACATAAGACGATTAAGATCAATGCCTAATGCTGGAAATTTGATAAAAGCAATTAATACCTGGGCCATACTTGTTCTGAGATATTCAGCAGGCATTGTTGAATGGACCCAGCTAGAGATGGAAGATTTAGACTGAAAAACTCGAAAATTAATGACAATGCACCATTCCCTCAATCCTCGCAGTGACATTGATAGGCTATATCTATCACGCAAAAAAAGAAGGTAGAGGATTATTGCAAGTTATTGAAAAAGAAAAAACGAAATTTAAATGATTATCTGCACCAAACAACAGAAAAATTTCTAATTGAGGTAAGGAAAGAGGGTTTATTTAAACCCATGGAGACAAAATTGGAATACAAAACCAACCAAGTAAAAGTGAGAACTGAAAGATTGAAAATACCTTCACAGCATAGAGGACAGCACTGACAGCAACTTCACCTGGCAGTGGTTGAGAAATGGAGCACTAAAGAAAGAAACAGAATCAATAATTTATGCAGCACAAGAACAGGCCATTAAAATCAACGTTATGAAGGCAAAAATACAAAAAATTCAAGAAGACAGTAAATGTAGATTGTGCAAAGAAAAGGAAGAAACAGTAGACCACATTATAAGTGGATGCAGCAAAATCGCACAAATTGAGTACCGTAAAAGGCATGATAACATAGCTAAGATAATCCACTGGCATTTACGTAAAAAGTATGGGTTTGAAGTATCTAAAGACTATTGGAAGCATAAAGTTCATCAGAAAGTCGGTTGAGAATGAAAAAACTAAAATCCTCTGGGATTTCAAAATCCAGACTGACAAAAGCTTGGAATGTAATACACCCGATATCACAGTGGTTGAAAAAAGTGAAAACAAGGGTGTTAAGTTTAGTGAAATATCAGTACCAGGAGATAGTCGGATTGACGACAAAGAACATGAAAAAATTACAAAATATCGCGATTTGCAAATCGAAATTGAACGAATCTGGCAAAAGAAAATGAAAGTTGTTCCCATAATAATAGGTGCTTTAGGTGCGATCCCAAAGACATTGAAAAAACATCTAGAAGCACTCGAGTTAGATGGATTAAAAATTGAGCAGCTGCAAAAGGCCGCTTTGTTCAGCACAGCTTTCATTTTCAGAAAGTATTTCCACAACTCATAGGCCCTTTGGTAGGGCTCGAATTAGTGGAATATAACCAGCCTTTTCTTAAGACTGAGGAAGCAAATCAAACTTTGATGAATATTATATATATGTATTCCTGAGCTTCTACTCGGTTGTAATGGTACATTTTAAAGAATAAATATTTAATGACTTAAATCAAGATAAAATATGAAGTTTTAATGAAAATGATACAACTAGTTTCAGCCTTTTACATCCTTCTTCAGGTATCTACTAAAGGTAGAACACTGTAATAAAAATTGAAGTTACAAAAAACTGAGAATTACAGGCAAAAAATGCAATACATAATTGACACAAAACGTTGTATTTTTCAAGTTCTATCTAACGCACTGTTGTTTGTTGCATGCGAGCTTGCAAGTTCTCGTGAAAACGCCAGTATTGAACAACTGCAGCATGGCTATCAGGGATGTTGTAACTCAAATTGTTGTTCAAATGTTCAGGATTAAGGAGGATTTACCTGGACTCCACAATTTTCCTTTCAAACTCATCACTGCAGCGAAAAATGTTTTCGGATTTATCCCAGCAAACTGAACTCTGTAGATCATCATGAGGATTGTTTGAGAAAAGAACATGACTGGATATGGCAGATGCACGTGATCTTTTATAGGAGATGTCTCTCTTATGCTCCTCTATACGAAGTTCAACAGATTTGTTAGTCTGTCCAAAATAAGGAACATTACAATCACACCACAACTTGTAAACACCTGGATATTTCAGGTTGTGATGAATAGGCTTCAGATAGCTTACAAGAGAATGGACTTTAGGGAGTGTAGTGAAAAACGTCCTGATGTATTTTTTAAGGACTTTAGCCAATTTATATTGGAGACTGAACTAATGTAAGGTATTGAGATGCTACCTTTAAAAACATGTTTTAACAGTTGCAGAAAAAGATATTCTAAGCAAAGGTCTAAATTTCATTCCCTCACCTAAGTTTATTCCAAAGGAATCTCTACTTACTAAAATAGAAAAAGCCAGTTCACTTATTCCTAATCATTTGGCAAAACTTCTCCGTATTGAATCCATCTTCATTATCAATAATGCTAAACCTCCAAGAGATAATCTTTCTCCTGCCGAAAGACAGGCCTTAAAGAATCTTAAAAAGAACAAAGACATCATTATTTTACCTGCAGATAAAGGCAATGCTACAGTCATCCTCAATTCTGAAGATTACCACAATAAAATACTTCAATTGCTTGAAGACAACATTACATATTCAATTCTTCAGGATGATCCAACAAGGGAACTACAAAACTGCACAAACAATCTGTTAAAAGACTACATTTGAACTTCCTCACAATATTCGCCTTTCTTTACACTCTCTACACCCTCTTATACTACACATTTATGGAGTTCCGAAGATCCACAAGGAAAACACTCCTCTTCGCCCAATTGTGGAAGGAATTGATGGTCCTACTTATAAGCTTTCGAAACATCTTGCAGAATACCTCAAGTGTTTCTCCAATAAATCTTCATCATTCATCAAAAGCACCACAGACTTCATTTCTCATATCAAAAATATTTCAATCAGCGAAAATGATATCATGGCAAGTTTTGACATTATCTCATTATTTACTAACATCCCTACAGAGGAGGTATTAACATTACTAAATGACAAATTGTCTAAAAAAAAGATATTTGCTTTATTAAAGCATTGTATTCAATCTGGTTTTACTTCAGATGTAGGGACTCCATTTACAAACAAAACCAAGGCCTAGCAGTGGGCCTTTATCCCCAGTTCTAGCAAACATTTTTCTGAAAGATTTTGAAACGAAAGCCATGTCATCCTTCTCACTTAAGCCGAAACTTTGGAGACGTTATGTTGATGGCATTTTCATCATATGGAGTCACGGACACACATCTCTCATGGATTTTCTTCATCATCTTAACAACCAGCATTCTAATATAAAATTCACTGCCGAACTTGAACGAAATAACTGCCTTCCATTCCTGGATGTATTTCTTACACGATGCTCTGATAGATTTAAAATCTCTATATACAGAAAACCCACTCATGCCAACAGATATCTGCACTGTCAATCTTATCACTTTCCACCACAAAAGCTCGGAACTATTTCTACCTTAGGACACAGAGCACACTCTCTTTTAAATGAACCAGGTGAGCTCAAAAAAAGAAATTAATCAACCTTTCTCTTATCTTTAAACAAAATGGATATTCTGAAAAAACGAATTAAGAAATTTCTTCTGGATCCTCCTAGGCAGTGTACTACGGAAGCTACCAATTTTAAAGGTAGCATCTCAATACCTTACATTAGTTCAGTCTCCAATAAATTGGCTAAAGTCCTTAAAAAATACAACATCAGGACGTTTTCACTACACTCCCTAAATTCCGTTCTCTTATAAGCCATCCGAAGCCTATCCATCACAATCCGAAATATCCAGGTGTTTACAAGTTGTGGTGCAATTGTAATATTCCTTATTTTGGACAGACTAACAAATCTGTTGAACTTCGTATAGAGAAGCATAAGAGAGACATCTCCTATAAAAGATCACGTGCATCTGCCATATTCAGTCATGTTCTTTTCTCAAACAATCCTCATGATGATCTACAGAGTCACTCAGTTTGCTGGGATAAATCCGAAAACATTTTTCGCTGCAGTGATGAGTTTGAAAGGAAAATTGTGGAGTCCAGGTAAATCCTCCTTAATCCTGAACATTTGAACAACAATTTGAGTTACAACATCCCTGATAGCCATGCTGCAGTTGTTCAATACTGGCGTTTTCACGAGAACTTGCAAGCTCGCATGCAACAAACAATAGCACGTTAGATAGAACAACTTGAAAAATGCAATATTTTTGTGTCAATTAAGTATTGCATTTTTTGCCTGTAATTCTCAGTTTTTTGTAAGTTCAATTTTTATTACTGTGTTCTACCTTCAGTGGATACCTGAAGAACGCTGTAAAAGGCTGAAACTAGTTGTATCATTTTCATTATAAACTCATATTTTATCTCAGTTTAAGTCATTAAATATTTATTCTTTAAAATATATATATATGTGTGTGTGTGTGTGTGTGTGTGTGGTGTGTGTGTGTGTGTGTTAAAGATAGCAAGAAATTTTATAAACTTGGTTTTAATCCTTTTTTCCCCCAAGTAAGCAAACAAGAAAGTTAGCTAAGTTTGCGCCTGAAGTATTTTCAGATCTGAGGCAACTCGTGGTAAAGGTGGCATAAGTTCTGATCACTTGCCTAAGTATCCCATAATACAAAGCACATCTCCTTACAGACATGTATAATGCTATGTGACCCTTCCCATAAAACATAGCATTATATATGTCCATAAGGAGATGTGCTTTGTATTATGGATACTTAGGCAAGCGATCGGGGCTTATGTTACCTTTACCACGAGTTGCCTCAGACCTGAAAATACGCCAGGTGCAAACTTTGCTTACTTGGGGAAAAAAAGGATTAAAACCAAGTTTATAAAATTTCTTGGTATCTTTAACGTATAGTACACCCAAGGTAAAAAACTTTCTACATCTTTCTCTCATCCTGAAATTTTTATTTAATAAGGTTTAAGTACCTTGTGGCAACTCGTATAGGTAAATATAAGTTCTGCATTACTTCAACTTTGGTATCACCACCTCTGGGTCTGGCTCCCACTGATGTGCTTTTGCGCAGAAGTGATCCCTTTCCTTGAGGTATGAGTGGTTCTACTTGAAGTAGGTTTTTACCTGTCTCTTAGTGGGGCCACTGCTGAGATTATGGCTCTGTCTGGTGGTGGTGGTGTGAGCCTGCCACTGGGTAGAGCCAATGCTGAGAAGTTCTTCTCAGTGACTGGGTGAGCCTGTCACTGAGTGAAACAATGCTGATTGGAGTGGAGTGGTCTGGGGTACCCTAATTTTTAGAGAGGTCTTTACTTAAACAGCACCTCAATAAAGGTTGAAACTGGTCTGGGTAGTGACCCAGGTTCAGTGCAGTGAGTCTCAAGGCCATATAAAGTTGTGAATGGCACACAGGTTGGTGCTTGTTCATCATGATGTGGGGTTTTTAATCGATTAGTAATGATGATGACCCAATATATGCAGTTCATTCATTCATTCATTTCGTATGGTGATTCAGCGGCTGTGAGCCTTTTTTATGGGGAGGTACATCACCTCAATCCCCCTATCTCTATCTGGGCTCGGGACCAGTATAGCTGACAATTCAGACCTATGGCTGGAGGGATTGTCTTAAGTATTCCTGACAGTATCTGTGTGTGTGTTCACGGGGCCAGTTTGCCTGCTTGGGGATGAAAAACCCAGATAAACTGGGGGGAAAGCCCTATATATGCAGTTTGCAGCATCCATTTAAACAATAATAATGTACTGCGCAGCTGTATGTAGAACATTATTTGTAATAATCAGAAACAGGAATACTATTATTACAAGTACCCTGAATTATGATAATAATCAAGAATAATGTAATGATTGTTTTCAAACTTCTGTGGTTGTTATTCATGATGAAGAAATGTTGCACGTTATTTTTTCATCATGAATAAAAAAGGGTAATGAGGTTTCAACAAAATCTGAATATAAGAAATTACCTACATCCTCGGTCTGAAAAGTTCTCGGCGTTGATCATAGATGGCAACACTATCGGCAAGATTTTTTTTTTCTAAGTTGGTACATCTGTCATAAGCATCCATGTGAAAATGTAAGTTATTCAATCAAGTAATTTGTTTTATACTGTTGTCTGAAGCAAAAGTGTTGTCTGTATCCCTTGAAATGGATAAAATTGAGTCATGCGGTTATAAAATTCTTTGTAAAATAAGGTTTAACGCCAAAAGAAATTCATTGGAAATTCATAAAAGTTTATGGCCACTCTTCTCTTTCATTTTCGACAATTAAGAAATGGGCTGCTGAGTTTAAACAAGGTCGTACCAGCCTTGAGATGATCCACGTGAAGGACGTCCGAAAAGTGTAACAACACCAGAAATCATTGATCAGGTGCATGATATGGTATTGGATGACCGATGAGTCAAAGTGCGTGAAATTTTTTTTTTCTATCTAAATATATCCTACACATTCTTTTAAAATGCCTAAAATAGGCATTTCAAAAGAACGTGTAGGATATATTTTGCATGAAAAAGCTTTGCGCAAGATGGGTGCCACGCTTGCTTAGAGCAGGTCAAAAACACACTCAATGAAAATCTCTGAACAGTGCTTGGAGCATTTTAACAAGAATAAAACTGATTTTGTGCTTCTATTTTTTTACTATGGATGAGACTTGGATTCACCATTACACACCAGAATCCAAACAGCAGTCAAAACAGCGGATAGAAACCGGTTGTCCAGCGACAAAGAAGGCAAAGTCGGTTCCATCAGCAGGAAAGGTCATGGCATCGGTGTTTTGGGATGCTGAAGGCATTTTGTATATTAATTATCTTGAAAAGGGTAAAACAATAACTGGGGGAATATTATTCCGATTTTTAACCAGACTAGAAGAAAATATTTGTAAGAAAAGACCTAGTTTGCAGAATAAAAAAAATCAAGAAAATTTAGAGATCTGCACTATGAAGTGTTGGAACATCCACTCTATTCCCCAGATTTGTCTTCCTCTGACTTCTATCTCTTCCCAAAACTAAAAATCTTACTTGCTGGTCAGCATGTTTCTTCGAATCAAGAGGTGATTGCAGCTGTAGAGGGGTATTTTGCAGATCTCACCGAGAACCATTACAGGGATGGGATAATAGCACTGGAGCATTGCTGGAATGAATGTATTAATCTTAAGGGAGAATTTCTTGGGGGGAAAAAAAAAATTGAAATTATAAATTTGTTTTTTCATTGTTAGGCCAAGAACTTTTCAGACCACCCTCGTATATCAGATTGTTAATATTTATCCTCGGAGAGTATTCAGGATATCATGATAACACTACCTGAAAACTGTACGTTATTATAGATAATGTGCATCAATTCATAATATCTTCATTTTTAATTTGGTTACTCATTGGGATGCTTTGAGAGCTTGATTAATTTCTCTCGCTATGAATTTTCACTGGACTCCCTACTATACCAGCTTTGCTTATTCTGTTGTATGTTGACATATTTAATTGCATTTTAACTAAAAATTGCATCTTAATAGCTGAAACTTCCTTGTTCTCTAGATTTCCCATTGAGGATTCAAATGTTTTCAGTGTTCATACCTGTTTTCATAAGCTTTAACTCTTTATTGCTGTTTTTCATACTAGACTTACTACAGGCAGTTATTCAATTTAGTTAAGGATTTCTGAAGACTTGTACTGGATTTATTTAAGGGTAATACATCAACTGCATAAAGTCAAAGAGCTGAGATTAACATCTCCAGTTCTAATATCAGGTTGAATGCCACTTTCTTTCATAATGCAATCCATATAGGTGATGAATAGAGTGGAGATAATGTGCATCCTTGTTTTATACATGATGTCACATCAAGCCATCTTCCTGTATTTCCTTCATTTCTGAAGGAAATACAGTAGACTATATATTTCTCTGTATAATGTTCCATTTGTCCCATATAATTGTAGTGTTTTGAAAAATTTCTCTGGGTCTCTTGTGATACTTTTACCAGATTTGCAGAACTTAAATACAGATTCTTGCTATATTCCCATGATTTCCCAACTATTTTTCATAAAGTGAAAATCTGATCCTTACAACCTTTTCACAATTTTTCTTAGCTTCTTTTCAAGTATGCATACATCTTACCTGAAACACTCAGTAGGGAAATTATAAATTACTCTGTAATTCACATGTTCAGTTTTTTGACAGTACCATGAGAGCTGTACTACCTTGAATTTAACCATCTGACCAGACCTTCTGAATCATGCAGTGCAGTCACTGGAAAACATTTTATACCTCTACTATACTACACTATATAACACTACTATATATTTAAGCATTTCTGTGCAAAAAATCATCTACACCAACTTTTGTTATCTACTTTTACACATTGCTTTCTTACAATTTTCTCTGTATACCCACCTTACTATTTGCCTATAATACCACATACTAATTTCATTTCTTCCTGCTGAAAACTTTCTGTTACTTTCTATTTTAAACCTCTCGAATACTCTTGTGTTCTGAACCAACATGAAGATATCTCTATCAACAAGAAGACAACCAGTGAGACTTTTCTTATTTCTTGGATTTTCTCTTCATGTGTGAATTTGTGCATTATGCTGGAACATGGAGTTAGCAATGACTAGTCCATGTCTTGAAGAAAAATCCAGCAGGCACTTACCATTATTATTAGTGTTGTTGTTTTCTCCAAATTTTCTCAAAAACATTTCTGCATGTCCAGTAACCATTTTGTACTCTGTTGTTTAGATATCCAACATTACCAATTTTTTCTTTGTCAGCTGCTTTCTCTTATTACTTGAAAAACTCCTCTCTCTCTCTCTCTCTCTCTCTCTCTCTCTATATATATATATATATATATATATGTGGCGATCAGCTTTTACTTGGTTGTTATACATTTGAAAAAAATAGATTTAATGACTCCAAGACCGAGATACATATAAAGATTTTAATGATAAATACCACTAGTTTCGGCATATAGCAGCCTTCTTCAGGTATTTATAAAGGAAAGGAATACTAATAAACATTGAATTATTTAAACAAGCTGGAAATTACAGGTACAAATTGCCTCACATAATCGATACATAAAAACGTTGTATTTTTCAAGTTGTTCCAACTGGCGTGCCATTGTGCGTGCAAGTTCACGTGAACGCCAATATTGAATAACTGCAGCATGGCTATCTGGGATGTTATAACTTAAATTATTATTTAAGTGGACCGGATTCAGTAGGATTTCCCTTGATTCTACGATTTTCCTTTCAAACTCATCTTCACAGCGAAAAATATTTTCTGATCTATTCCAGCATACAGAGTGGCTTTGTTGGTCATCATTAGGATTATTTGAAAAAAGAACATGACTAGATAACGCAGTTGCATGAGATCTTTTGTATGAGATGTCTCTCTTATGCTCTTCTATGTGTTGTTCAATAGATTTGTTAGTTTGACCAAAGTATGGGATATTGCAATCACACCACAATTTATATACTCCAGGGTACTTAAGGTTGTGATGAGTAGGTTTTGGATGGCTGATTAGAGAGCGGATTTTTGGAAGTGTGGTGAAGAATGTCCTGATATTATATTTTTTAAGGACTTTAGCTATTTTCTTAGAGACTGTGCTAATGTATGGAATGGAGATGCTACCTTTAAAATTAATAGTCTCTGTTGTGCACTGCTTAGGAGGGTTCAGAAGAAATTTCTTAATTGTTTTTTAAAAATCTCTATGTACAGAAAACTTACGCATACCAATAGATATCTGCATAATCTTTCTCATCATTTTCCACCACAAAAACTTGGAATTATATCTACCTTAGGACACAGAGCACGTTCTCTCTTAAATGAACAAGATGAACTACAAAAAAAAAATGAATCACCTCACTCTTATTTTTAAACAAAATGGATACTCTGAAAAAACAATTAAGAAATTTCTTCTGAACCCTCCTAAGCAGTGCACAACAGAGACTATTAATTTTAAAGGTAGCATCTCCATTCCATACATTAGCACAGTCTCTAAGAAAATAGCTAAAGTCCTTAAAAAATATAATATCAGGACCTTCTTCACCACACTTCCAAAAATCCGCTCTCTAATCAGCCATCCAAAACCTACTCATCACAACCTTAAGTACCCTGGAGTATATAAATTGTGGTGTGATTGCAATATCCCATACTTTGGTCAAACTAACAAATCTATTGAACAGCGCATAGAAGAGCATAAGAGAGACATCTCATACAAAAGATCTCATGCAACTGCGTTATCCAGTCATGTTCTTTTTTCAAATAATCCTAATGATGACCAACAAAGCCACTCTGTATGCTGGAATAGATCAGAAAATATTTTTCGCTGTGAAGATGAGTTTGAAAGGAAAATCGGAGAATCAAGGGAAATCCTACTGAACCCGGTCCACTTAAATAATAATTTAAGTTATAACATCCCAGATAGCCATGCTGCAGTTATTCAATATTGGCGTTCACGTGAACTTGCACGCACAATTGCAACAAACAATGACACGCCAGTTGGAACAACTTGAAAAATACAACGTTTTTATGTATCGATTATGTGAGGCAATTTGTACCTGTAATTTCCAGTTTGTTTAAATAATTCAATGTTTATTAGTATTCCTTTTCTTTATAAATACCTGAAGAAGGCTGCTATATGCCGAAACTAGTAGTATTTATCATTAAAATCTTTATATGTTATCTCGGTCTTGGAGTCATTAAATCTATTTTTTTCAAATATATATATATATATATATACAGGATGATTATAATTAAAATTCATATTTTGAAAGGCCATAACTGGTAACTACTCAGCAGAATACACACATCATCATGCTAATATTTAACATGATGATGTGTGTGTGGCAGTGGAATTTATTTTGCTCAAAAAACTGTTAGTTCTCAAAGTTGCCACCAGGGCAATATGTGGTACTGCAATACCATAGTGGGTAATTCAAAATGTCACAAAATGTTCAATATGCTGACCTCCATTGTCAGCAACATGCTAAAATTTCATGCTTCAAACACAGAATGTAGAGTTTCACTTGAAATATTGTGGCTATGCCATGTAATGCTGATCTTGAGGTTCACTAAGTTGGCTATGTGTCCACAATAGATGTCTTTGAGATGCCCCCACAGCTAAACGTCACAAGAGTTCAGATCTGGTGAGCATGTTGTACAAAAATGGTGGCTGATGATTCTGTCCTTGGTAAAATGTGTCTGAAGCAACTGCTTGACAGGGATGGCAATATGAGGAGGGGCACCACCCTGCATAAAACTTGTTAAATCCAGGCACTGACATTGTTGAAATGTTGGAATCATTAGATTGGCTAAGAGAGATGCATATCACCGCCCATTAACAGTGCAGGTAACGAGACCAGTGAGACTGAGCTCCTCAAAAAAGAAAGATCCAGTAATGAATTCTGCTGTAAAACCACACCGAATAGTGACCTTCAAGGAATGAAGTGGAATATGTTGCATAATGGGTTTGCGATTGCCCAAATTCTGCAATTGTGCATATTCACCACACCACCCGGATAGAAGTGAGCTTCATCAGTCCAGAAAATGTTCCATGGTCAGTCATTGTCCAGTTCAGTCTATGCAAGAAACTGCAGGGCAAATATTTCTCATGCACCCCAGTCAGGATTGAGCAATTGCTGAATTTGAGAAATTTTGTAAGGATAACAGTGTAGAATTTGTCTTACAACTTTTGTGAACCATGTTATGGATTTGTCTAAAGACCTTGCAATATGCCATGCACTGCTACTTCCTACGACATTTGCCATCCTTTCTTCCTCTGATGCTGTGGCTACTTTCTCCACTGTTTGCTGTTCGATGGGTTTCCATCCTCAGCCAGGCTTGACATCTAAGAAACCTTTCTCTTCAAATTTCTGGATCATTTTGCATAAACCATTTGCAGTCATAGGACCCATTTTTAATCCCTTGAATGTTCTGAACTTTTGCAATGTTGCCAAGACAAAGTTGTTATTTTGGTAAAACATCTTCATGAGAAGTGCACGCTCCTGGTAATGGTGGCATCGTGCTTTAACATGTTGTCTGCTCACATACAATGAACTGATGCATTCCACAGCTACCTGCTTTTATAGAAGCTTATTTTGAAGCATACATCATTTTAGACATTTGTCATTGGCATAAATGGTATGGGGTGCAGCATTTCCCTGCATACTGGGAGTGTCATAAGTAATTTACATGTATTGCAGTGTCATGTATCACCCTAGTGGCAACTTTTAGAACTAATGATTTTTGCACAGAATAAAATTCCATTGCTGCACCACTCATCATCATCTTGTTACATATTAAATCGTTCTGCTGAGTAGTTCTTTCAAAATATGAACTTTAATTTTAATCACCCTGTATATCTGAAAATATGAGACTTGTGTCACACACATACAGTGTCTCTCACAGTCAATTTCATCTGTTTAATTTACTTGATTAGAGTAAACCAAATTAAATTGTCTCATTCTATGATTCTTCTTGTATTGAGTTGAAATATGCATCAATTTAAAAGGGAAAATGATTTTTGCAAAATAGCTAGGCTAATATTGTCTATGGCTAAACCTCAGAAGTCTAAAACACTGATGAATTACTGTTCAGGTTACCACTTTGTGAAATACTTAACAAGTTACTAATCATTCTGCAACATCTATGTCATCTGCTTGCACTTTTCTGTTAGCAGGTTAGTCAGTAGCCATGTTGGTTATATCCCCCACCTTACTAGCAGGCATTGAACCATCAGACTGGAGGAAACTATCTTTGAGGGAACTAATGTATGCAAGGATGAAAGTGTGGCATCTCCACCCTTCAGAGGAAAGGCCAAGTCTTTGTGATGCTGGGTGCTGTTGGATTGTGATAGAGTGGAATTTTATGAACTCCTATCTTATCACAATCTAACATGGGTTTCCAAACAAAAAAGGGAGATAAATACAGTAAATTGCCTCTAAGTGTAAAATAAGTACTATGTATATATATATATTTATCAAACATGTTCTGTTATAAGAGGTTAAATAAGTATGTATTTTGTGCCACTCACGAATGAAGTTAAATTAATATTGAAAGTGTAAAACATTTGCAGAGCATTATAAATAACATGTATAAAAGAATTATAGAATGTAAGCACAAATTCAGCAGTTGGGGGGGGGGGAGTCAAGTCCAAAGGTCACGGAGCCGTAATGCGAGGGAGCGGCTTGCCCCAAGCATACAACGTGACGTCAGCGTATGTGCGATAGTGGGGAAGAGAATGGACGCCATGACGTAATAGCACGTGAGAGTTCGCTGGACATCGATTAGGGCGAGAAACGCCGAGAAAAAAAGAGGGAAATATAAGGGTCATGCGACCCTGAAACGAGGCTTTTTTGTTCTTGGATCTCCTGTGTGTTCCCCTCTCATGGTGGCAAAGGGGTGCCGGTCCCCCCCCCCCAGTACCGGAGGGATTTTGATTAAGGCAGTCGTGGTTCTCGGCAGCCGTATTCTCCGTGAAAAGAAGCAAGTCCGGCTGTCCACAGAAGGCCAGTTTCCTGTGAACCTATGAAGCACTAAAGAACCGAAAAGGGAAGATAAGTAAACTTTGTTTGTGTTTCACAGAATATGAAAATGAAAGATTTGTGACACGTTAATATGTATGGAAAAGGAACATTAATGATATAGGATAATATTGTATTACTATCACTTTAGAGGGATATTGAATTTAATCTTACTATCTGTCGATGTGTTTAAGTTCGCTTTTATATTGAATGAAATTAAGGATATGTTTAGAGTGAAGAATTGACAAATTATAAAGAGATTGTGAAAGATATGAATGTTATCTTGAGTAGTCTGACAGAGCTACGGAGTTTTGGAATAACTGAGATAATAATACATAAATAATGCATTAGAGAGAGTGTTAATATAGTTCTTACTTTAGATAGCTGCTACATAATATGTTATAAGTATAAGAGTAGTGTTTGAATGTTTTATGCTTTGTATGGATCTTTCTTAAGATGGGATTTGAATTAATGTTATTAAGTGTATCTACTTTTGAGAATTAATAAACCTTGCTTTTGATTCTAACAAAGACTTTCTGTGATTCTGGAATCCGATGCACCGCTTATAAATTATAATTGCGAACCTATGCGGGATATTAGAAAAGGGTATATTTTGGTCACGTCTGCAGAGTTGATAGGTATCATTAAGTACTGTCCTGAGATTACCTCTTGGTTGTTATTATTAATAATCTAATAGCGCTAAGTGGCACAGCGAAACAAATAAATTTCTTGGCGTTTTATGAGGGGTAAATCTCAGACACTCTGATACTCTGGTACTGCCTCGATCTCGAGGAAATTCCATTGTCCCTCAGAGGTACCATGTGCTACCCGATAGAGTGTATTATGGAGATATAGCATAAAAGGTTAAAATAGTTGTGATAAGGAAGAAAGCGACACAACAGTGCCTCTGGGTGTAGATAAGTTTCACTTAATGTAATACCGCCACTCCAGAGCAAAGAGATTATTTAATTTTTTTAATTTCTTACAAAACACGAAAATGATTGATGTTTTCAGATTTATGTTCATCTAGCATTTCTTCATTTTTGAGGATACAGCTTTAAGACGATTATCCTGTAGATAGCTGCTAGATAATATACAAGGAACAAACCTAATGGTAATATCTTGTAGAAGATATTCATCTTATACTAGCATTTGTGTTTGCTCTGATGTCCCATGTCAGAGAATTCCAGTGTAGAATCTTCTTATTCTAATCTTTGGCTTAAAATCTATCTAATCCATTCCATACCTCATTTTTCTGCTTGAATATGGAAATATGACTTATGCTAATGATTTAGTTCTCATTATCCATGCAGGAAAGATCCAGCTCTCACTAATGACTTGGTCATGATGCATGGTAGCATACAATTCGGAAAGGAAATGTGCTATGTATGAGATCCTTTTGCCTCATGCTTGGGGGTAAAGGATAGACATAAACAATTTTTTTTTTTTTTTTTGTGAAAAGTATAATTTAAAGTATTTTGTCCATATAGGCCAATTTTGGTTTTAGTTGAATCATTTTTATTGCCAAATTTAGCCAAACAGTACAAAACGATGATAATAATTCTTCACTGACTGCATGAAATTTGGTAAAATGAAATGCACGATGAACATCAATATAATATTGATGTTCATTAATTCCATTTTCCACAGAATGGCTTGTCTGTCCAAAATATGTAATTACGTTCACAAGGTATCTGGTAAACTATAGCATATTTTATGGTCTCCCAAAAATTCATAAAGAAGGTTATCCAGTAAGACCCATTGTGAATTGTATTGACTCTCCCACCTATAGAATTGCTAAATTTCTTTCACATTTATTAACTGTCCATATCAGACAATCCAGATCATTCATCAAGAATTCCACACATTTTCTGGTGCTATTAAACTATAGCACCAGCCTATGATAGAGGTGACAGTTTGTCTTTTGTAGATGATAACAGACGAGAAATTCTGTTGGTAGAAAAATATGGGAATAAGGTGATACTTCTTTAAAATTCTGCAAAAGACAAACTGTCACCTCTATCATAGGTGACAGTTTTATTAAAGTATGCTTCTATAATTAGTTATAGAAGCATACATTTTGTGTGCTCTATTAATTGAAGACTTGATAACACCAATTTTTTGAGAGATGTGATGAGCAGACTTCTGATGAATGTATCTGCCATTAAAAGATAGGTTTTCAATAAATACTGGTTGACAACCAGAGACTGTGCGAGTAAGAAGGAAGCATCTTATTTAATTGTTTAATTTGTGTTTTTGTAGGGTTATAACTAATTTCTTGACAGGTGGAAGTATCCTGTAAAAGGCAGTCTATTTTCTTCTCATAGTTGACCTTATCCATTACCACTACAGCTTTTCCTTTATCCACTTTCAAAATAGATATATGGTTCTTTTTTCTTAATGAAAACAGTGCATGGGTTTCAGCACTAGATAAATTACATAGAGGTAATTTGCTTTTGAAGAGTAAAGCAGCAACTTCAAAGCACAGTTTATTAGCATCTTCGGTGTATTTTATACAGTATTTTGGTAATATACTTGTATGTGTGCAACATAATAGTAGCAATCCTCTGTCTTAGTTATGTTTACAGGTTTTTTTTTTTTTGTTTTTTAAGTATCAAGATTTATAACATTATTATTTTTTATATAAAAATATATCTCTATAAAATTTTTTTTTAATGTTATACACACTTCAGTAGGGTATGAATGGGAGGGATATTATGTTTGCAAAATATTATTGCCTGTACGGCTTGTGTATCCGTTAAGTCTCTGTAAATGTGTAATTATTATTATGATACAGGTATCTCCATGGAGTAAGAAGATTCACTGTGAGAGTTCCACGCTAACCCATATGCACAAAATACTTATCATACTTTCCTTAAACTCATTCACTGTCAGGACACTCAACTAATTATATTATGACAATCCATTCAATTATCCACCACTCTCCAAGCAAAACTCAAATCAGCACACCTTACTAACTGCACTCTTACACAAGTATCAGATTTAACCCCTAGTTTTCTCTCTCTCTGTGTTCATCATGTATTGAAAAATCAAAATCAAATTCCTGACATATACCCTCGGGGGGGGGGGGGGGGGGGTTGCATGATCTTATGATAGTACTACATGAAAAGTTACATCATTAAACTTCCTATAAGCAATTTTCCTCCAGATTAGCTATCTGTCAATATTCCAGTATTATCAGAACTTATAGTTCTGTCTTCTATAGCACTTTTTACTGTATCAGTCCACCTGTAAAAATAATCATAATTTAAAATTCTGAATATTTTTACAAATTATTTATGTTAGTATGTTTATTAGTTTTGGTTTCATAACACGCATTGTCGACACTTGCAATGTGCCCGTTATTGATGTTATTTTGTGAAAATGAAATGTGAAGCATAAAAAAAAAAAAAAATTCATATACTTACTGGATTTTGATAGTTGTGTTACTTTCAGAAATTTCATTGTAGTTTAAAATATTAAATGCTGTGTTTTATGAAGACATTCTCTTGTCGCTAACGGAGACAACTTGTCAGCCATTATACTTAGCTTCTTGCTTGCCACTTTCATGGAGTGCAGGTGCTCGCCGAGGAGTTTGATGGGTGATTGACAGTTGACAGAGAGAGCGTTCGGTAAGAAAAGAGAATGAAGGCTGGCAGATATTTGAGTTCTGAGGAAATTAAGTTTTTTTTTATATGACAGTCGGAGGAAAATTAATAGTATATTCCGAAAAAGGAATTGTAGAACTGTGAGTTTTTAAAGTGGAGGAATTAAGACTGTCAATAAGTACTGGTAAATAAAAGAAGATATTGCTATTGATGTTCTAAAGGAATGTTCAAGGAAAAGCTGATTGAAAATTTCATCTGTTTTAAGGATGCCGGATCTATTTGTTATTTCTACTGCAATAAGAGACTGAATTTAGCAACTTAGATAAAGCAGTAGAAGAAACTTTTTTTTGCTGATACAAAAATTAACAAAAATTGAACTGCATGAGGTAAGAGTACCTATACTTCAGTAAATTCAGAATATCTTACTTCCATTTTAGAAATTATAGACTTTACAACCATGTTATAAATAACTCTTTTAATTTCCTGACGTTTTGATCTTCAAATTAAGATCGTCATCTGGAGCATATACAAATATACAGGACAAGCTGAGTTACATTACATACAGTAGATAGAGAAACAATGATTTGATCAAAGGTTGTTCTACTGGCATGACCTCTAGTGAAAAAAATAAAAATAAAATAATTATTTAGAAACTACATCAAGCTAAATTCTATTTATGATAACATGAATAAACATTCTTTCTTACAGATAGTTTTCTTTCAGTAATAATGACAGAGAAACTGACAATGAACATTTTGTTATTGTGTAAACAAAGTGTTTAGTCTAATGGATGTGATGAAGTACTGTATTTTCCGCTGTATAAGATGCATTTTTTTACCTTAAAAATTCATCTTAAAAATGGGGTGCGTCTTCTATAATGAAGGTAAAGATTGTTTCCTCTTTTCAAAGTCATACGCACTCCCTTTTATGTTCCAAGATCTTTGTAGGCAGTTAATGGTGCAATCAAATTGATGCGTGACCTTCATGTGACTTCTAGCACGTCATTAGCTAAGAACGGGGAGTCCCTATTCAAGTTTCATAATATCTTATCTGAGTAATCAGTTACCGATGTTTATCAGTATTGAGTTGACGTGTTGAAATATTTTGTGTTCAGTTTGATATTTCCCCGTAGATTTTAGTGATGAAAAAAGACAGGCGACATTCATATACTTCAAGTTACAAATTGCAGGTTGTAAAATGCAGAAGAACATGGGAATAGGGAAGCTGAAAGACATTTTGGACCTCCGCCTACAGAAAAAATTATTAGAACTTGGTGTGGTCAGAAGGAGATTAGTACAATTTGCATAATGAAAAGCGCACGGAACGTGGAAAAATTGCGAAGTGGCCAGAACTAGAGACTGAAGTTTTGAAATGGGTGCAAGAAAATCGGCAAAATGGCATTGCCATTTCAACAAAAATGATTCGTACACATGCAGTCAAAGTAGCCTGTGAGGTTTTTTCCAGAAAATTGTATTAAATTTCTTGGGTGCATCTTATACACCGGAAAATACGGTATATGTTAAAGAAATCAGTAATAGAATGAGTTAGAAAATGGGTGATCTCTTAAGTGTAAGATTATTTTAAAAGGCCTTGGATCCAATTAATTTTTGTAGTTATGTAATTTTGTTTGAAGTGTATATATATTGTTTTTGTTTTATTAAATGTCTAATTTTTGTGTTTGATCTTGAGTCAGTGATTTTTTTGGATTCTGAAAGAAACAGTAAAAAGGTCATTGCACCAATCGGATTGAACCCCTGTGTATATATAAATACACTCGGAAATAGAAATAATTGTTATAGAGAAAATCTCATAAAATGAGGATAAATTGAAAAAAAATTAATAATAATATCATCTCTAAACACACCTACAACCTGGGTCTTTTTCCTGTCAACCTGGCAGAGAACACTTGTTTAGCTAATCTTTCCTCTCCTATTCTGTTTTAAGTGGCCATACCACTGAGATTAGCTCTGCTAACACATTCCTGAATGCTAACAAAGTCAAGTTCTTTTCTAATATTCTCATTTTTAATATAATACTGCCATTGATGCCACCTGTTCAGTCCCCAAATCTTTCTCTCATATCTGTAAAATCTTTTCTGTCAATCTTATAGAACCCCTTTTGTAACTTGCAAGTTTCTCTTGTTAAGATATTTAAATATCTTAACAAGATTTTGTGTATGGAAAATATTATTGCTGTTTTAGGTCATTGAAAATGAAATAAAAACTGTATAGAAATATTGCTACGTTAATAAAATTATGTTAAAATGATATTTTACTGTAAGAAGAATATAGTAGCAGTGTTTTACTCGCCCTATTAGTGACTGACTAATTAGACTGTTCAGCCTAACCATGCCTCACAGTTCAAGTCATCGGTGGAAATGGCCTATCATTCAGCACCATGAAAAATCGCAGGATGTGCATACCTTTCTACACTGTTGCAATTAAAATAGCCGTAGATGTCTTTTTTTATGTACTGATTGCAATGAAATAATCATCAGGTGGAAAAGAAACTTCATTGCACTGCGAACAAACAGGGGGGGTGCAAGATCTTATGAAATATTGTGAATGAGTTCAAAGCAAAGGATGATGGATACTGCATGAATGTTTGCTTGTCATGATGTTTAAGACCTCATTTGATGAGTCTAAGGACTCCATGGAGTAGCCCATAATAATAATAACAATAATAATATTCTTTCAACTGTTCCATTTTTTATACCACTCCACAAATATAAAAAATCTATCTTCTCTTCCATGTGCATCAGTTGTTCATTTCCATACCATAGTCGAGCATATGTTGCATTCTCTCAATCACCTGTGTGAAATGATATCATCACAACTGGGTATCACAAAAAATGAAAAGAAGTTTTTTCGGTAATGGTAGACTGGATACATTTGTTCACAGTGCAATGAAGTTTCTTTTCCACTTATTGATTATTTCATTGCGATAAGTATAAAAAAAACATCTACAGGTATTTTAATTGCGACAGGGTAGAAAGGTATGCACATCTTGCCGATTTATCATGGTGCTGAATGATAGGCCATTTCCACTAATAACTTGAACCATGAGGCATGGTTAGGATGAATGGTCTAATTAGTCTGTAACCCACAAATCTTCAACCTGTCCTCATAACGTTCATTCTATAGGTCACTCACATCTGGATCTCTCCACCTCCTCATCCCCAAGGAACCCTGGTGCCCAGATCTGTACGCAGTAGTCAAGATGGGGAACTCATCAAGGCTCGATAAAGAGGAATAATAACCTGCTTGTTAAAGCATTCTTCAGTAACCAAGTAATCTTGTGAGCTGTTGTAGCCACTTGTGCTATGTGCCCTCTAATCTTTATCTCCCTATCCACTAATGCTCCCAAATCTCTGACTTTGTTCTGTGTACAGTTCTATCAATGTGGTATACAGCTGATAATCTTTTCATCCCAAAGTGCATAACCTTACACTTTGCAACATTAAATTAACAGTCCTTTGCCCAGACTGCCAGTCTATCCAAATCATCCTGCAAAATTTTAACATCATCTGTATTAACTATTACTCTATCCAACTTTGCATCATCAGCAAACAACTGAACAGTTCTTCTCAGATCCTTTCCTATATCATTAATGTGCAAATTAAACAGTAGCTGTCCAAGAACAGAACCCTGTGGCACACCAGCCACTCTCATCCACCTCACCAACCCTAAATCCATCCCCATGTGCTGCAGTTTATTAGAATTAGAATTAGTTTATTGATTAGAATTCCATGAGGTATCATGTTAAAGGCTTTTGCAAAGCCCAGCAGTATCACAAACCCATTACCTTTATCCAATCATCTGTCACTGTATTATAAAACGTGAGCAAGTTACCGAGGCACGACCTACATTTCACAAAACCATGTTGCACCCCATATAGTATCCTATTCTGTCTATTCATTCCTGTATTTTGCTCTTGACCAACTTTTCCAGTACCTTGACTATGACTCCTGATATGCTGATTGGTTGGTAATTTGCTACGTCAGACTTGGAGCCTTCTTTATGCAATAGAACTCTTCCCCCCCTCTTTCCGCCCACTTGGACTAACCTAGAGTCGAGACTTAGATTAAATAACGTGGTCAAAGGCACTGCCACTTTCCTAGCACCTGCTCATAAAACTTGAGATGGTATAATATCCAATCCTATAGTTGTATTCACATCAAAGTTCTGTAATATGCTTTGCACCTCCAGTTCATTTCCCTCATTTTCCATATAAGCTTTTCCCTGCCTTGTTACTGCAATGTTTCCACCTGGATGATATGCTCTTGCAAAGTGTTCACTTAGTAATTCTACTGTTTCAGCTGATTCAGTTACCTCCCTGTCATCATTTATTAAATTCATTCTGCCATAAACATTCTTCCTTTTACTTCTTACATACTAAAAGAACTCTTTTTTTGGATTATCTTTGGCCTGAAGTTTTCCTTTGTATAACAGGACTATATCCTTTCCCTGCTTTTTGTCTTACTTGCCACACTAGTCATCATTCTGGCCTGTGTTTTTTACTGTTTGTGTGCCTGCTGGTCGCCTTTCTCCTTGAATCCCCCCCCCCCCCGCCACATTAAAAAAAAAAAAAAATTTATTGTAGCTCTAGTTTTGTGATGGTATCCATCAGTTTAACTCCCACTTGATTTATTCTCCTGACTCTAAGTATGCAGTCCACTGTTATTTTCCTCAAACATTTCTTTACCACTTCCCATGGAATATCAATTCCGATCTCAGCCCTTGCAGTTTCATGCCATATCACTGATCCAAGTGATCTGCTAAGTTTGTCATACTTACCAGCCTTGTAATTCCACATATACTCTCCTCTTAATTGAAAATTCCACACATTTAACCACCTCCTAGGTCAAGACCCTATGATCATTCTCACCAGTTGGTAGCAATGTGATCATATTGGTTATAGACAAATTCTCTGATATAATTACTAGATCTAGCATGCTCAAGCCCTGTACATTCCATCACATGCAGCCTCAGTATTCCTTAATAAGGAATAATTACCTGAGTTACTTCCTTCCAATCTATGCTCCTATAGTTGAAGTTCCCCATAATAATTACCTGTCCTCCACTCATTGATCTTATTTGCTAATGCACACTATCCTTTTCATTCCCTGGTCTATAGAAGCATCCAACTGTATATTTTGTTCTGCTGGCCACTCTCTCACACCAGGTGGCCTCAAATTTACTATTTTCACTGGCCTGCAGTTGAACTTTTCCTCTCTTTGGTTGCAGTTCATTGGCTATCATAATAATGAGGGAGAGTTGAAATAATTCCGTTTAAGAAATAAGGAAAAATATAAGGAATGAATTACTGTGTTTTGTAATTCCTTATATGTTTAAGTTCCTATTGAGAAATTTATATTTTTGCTGTTGTAAATTTTGGTATTTTGAGTGAAGATTAGATGAAAAGCTATTTGTTTATGTGGAACTGACAGCTGTCGAGTAAATATGCTGGAACATACCATGTATGTTGCTTTCATTTCAGATGCTGTTTTTTTCTTTTTATTTATTTTTTTATGACACAAAGACACAAGGGTCATATTGTGCCAGAACACAAGGTCACAGTAGTACATATGGTAATTGGTTAGTAGGACAATCATAAACATCTGTATCCTGGGTGGGATTCAAACCCACAGTCTCTTAGCTGGAGAGTGGATATACTAACCACTCAGCCAACCAGGCCAGCCTGAATAGCTGTATTTTATGAAGAAAACTGTTAATGAGTTTGTTACTTTTTTAAGTCTTAACTGAATATACATGAAGTAAGGTATAAGTTGTCATTTTATTGTGTGATTGTGTGCAAGAAAATTTGTTGCTGCTGTTTCCATTAATGAATTTAAGGATTAACAAGAAGCTTGTGTTCTGATTTTCCAGAGCAATATTTGGCAAGTTTTCTGTGATTGTTTGAGTCTCTGATTAAAATGTGTTAACTTCTGCCCTTGCAGATATTTTGTTTTTTAAGGTTATGAATGTGTGCATGTGAATGAATAAAATGGTTACTACTGATTTTAATACAAATTTGTTATATATAAGTATATATATACTTTGTTAATAAAATATGTAAAAAGAAAACTTAGTTTTCATGTATGTGGCATTTGTGAAACACCAAATACATAGGCCTGGGAAAAAGAACCTGTAAAAGTTAAGGTGGAAATATATACAATAGATATAAAGAACCTCTAAAAAAAAATAACACTATCATATCCTTCCATTTTCTGCTTATCAACTAAACTTTGCAACCCACACACCTTCAATCTATCCTCATAGGGAACATTCCATAAACTTATCACCAGCTTGGTCACTCATCTCTGGATCCTCTCTGCCACCTCCTGATCTCAAGAAACCCAGGTGAATCAAATCTGTGACATATTGGTATCATAATGGCAAGTTATTTAAATCATCCTGCAGAATATATATATCACCTTTATCAACTATTGCCCTTCCTAGTTTTGAATCATCAGCAAACAACTGAAATCCCCCCCCCCCTCCTTAAATCATTTTTATATCATTAATATGCAAATTAAATAGTGGTGGCCATAGTACAGCACCTTCAGGCAGTTCCACTAGTCACCTTCATTCTCCTAGATTCCACTCTACCATATACTACTCTCTGCTGTCTGTCTGTCAGCCTCCCCATCCATGCGAGTGACTTCATATCTGTTCCTATTTGCTCCAGCTTATGTAATAGTTTTCCATGTGGTATTCTATCAGATACATCAGGGGGATATTTTTATTAAGGGGATTATTAATGTATTAATACATGTATTAATTCTTATGAGAAAAGCTTCATCCATTTGCTAAGCATCACCTTTTTTTTATGCATACCTTCCTTGGTAGGTAGCATGGTATGTGCTACCATGTAAAACACCAAATAGTGGTAGGTAGCATGGTAAGTGCCATAATTGAAAAAAAAGAAATTTGCATTAAATGTGTGTTGTTTCCTGTTATTTTGTTTAGGATTTTGCTTTATGCTATATGAAACCCTGTGTAGAGCTTTGCACTAAGCCCTACACAGTTTCATGTTTGCCCAACTAACATTTATCTTATGTTGAAATATTTATTATTTTTTTTCTGGTTTACACAACTTCAGATCTCAAATGAATTTAAACATTTTTTACAGCATGAAATAGCACTGGCCATTTACTCAAGAATCAAATTTTGTAGACTTTTCTACCAAGCATTGCTGCTTTTCAATAAAAAGAAGGTATTGCTTTTCTAATAGGCTATTATTTTGTATTTAGAAAATTCTGAATCTCACTTTTATACCATCTTTTATTAATATTATCTCTTCACTTTTTTTAAACTGCAGTTTTGAAGTAGACAAATAATATGCCGTTAATTCAACTTTGAATTTATTTAGAGCAGTTTTTTTTTTTTTTTTAAAAATCAAGAATACAATCAGAACTAGTTGTTAAAAGTTTTTTCTCTTGGTTATAAATTAAATTAAAGATGCCAAGAAATTATATTCTTGTTTAATCCTTTATCCAAGTGGAAGCAAAAACAAAATTTGTACATGGAATATCTTCATGACTAAGCTGCTTGTATATAGAAGCTTGTGACTTCACATTAATTGCCTTAGAGTTAGTTGTTCAAAGTTTTTTTTTATTATTATTATTTTCACTTGATTATAAATTCAAATTAAAGAAGCCAAGAAATTATATTTTTGTTTAATCATTTATCCAGATGTAGAAAAAATACAAAGATACTTAACTTGCTAACTTTGTTAGCTTACACTTGGGTAAAGGATTAAACAAAGGTGCAATTTCTTGGCATCTTTAATTTAATTTTTAATCAAGTAAAAAACTTTCAACAACTAACTCTAATCCAGAGTATATTAATAGTAAGTGTTACACCTTTTCACTACTTATATATGGGAAATATGTGACTTCTGCATTACTTCAATCTTGGTATCACTTTTGGTTCTAGTTCTCATTGATGACACTTGAATAAAGATCAAAACTGGTCGTTTTGATCTTTATTCTAGTCGAAGGTTATGGCCCTTCCCATAATGCCTAGCATTATACATCTCTGAAAGGGTGTGCTTTGCATTATGGAACACTAAGTCTATTAATGAGATGTCATTAGCCATTATATACTAATAGCCTAGTTGTGAAGATACTTCACGTGCAAACTGTGCAAGCTTAATTAAAGGATTAAACAAGTATAATTTCTTACAATCTTCAAGAATACAATCATTCTGTATATATATTTAATATGTAATCTAGAACCTTCTTTGTCACATATTGACTGGAGTCATTAATGTCATATTATGAAGAAGAAGCCCATAATACATTAGTAAAAGAATAAAATTAAATACTTCAAGTGCATCTGCCTTTAATGTGCTGACTACAAAAACAAACACAATTGAAATCTAGTGCAATATGAAAGTAGAAAAGTTCAGTACAACGTGCTGGCTAAGGCATCACCATGATAAACAAGATCTACATTCCCAACTGAGCAATCAATACTGATCAACAAGTCAAGTGCTGAAAGAAGTGCAAGAGTAAAACTAAGTGACAGTCTGTCAGTAGGAAATGGGAAGTCCATCCATGATGGGCTCCTTGGAAAGAACAACAGTGAAGTGATCTTTCACATATTACTTTATCAAGATATTCTGTGAGGAAACAACTTTTATGAGGGAGTCTTTCCTTTACCAGGTGTCTTTCCAGACACCTGAAAAGCCAAGAGGCAGAAACTTATCCTTGGGAGAAGTCCATCCATGATGGGCTCCTTGGAAAGAACAAGGAATGTCATATTATTAGGAATGTCATAAAACTGCAAAGAGAGAATATACGGGGAATTTCAATTCAAGGTACAAAAATCAGTCATTTTGATCTGCAGACCACTTAAATCGTTATTGAAAAAAAATGAAGAAGAACTAGAAAGAACAGTGCTAAAGTTAAGTGAATCAAAAAAGTGATATGGGTTGATAATGAACATTGAAAAAACTGAAATGATTCTTGGAAAGAAAAGGATAAAAAAAGGCAAATAATGGTCAACGAACATGAGCAGGAAGAGGTTATGAACTTCAGTTACCTCACTTGTACATGACACATGATTTAGACTGCAAAAGAAAGAGAAAAGATCTTGAATAACAAATGCAAAAGTAAATGCATGGGCAATGGACAAGATATGAAAAGTAAATCTGTGAGCCGTGCCATAAAACTGAGACCACTGGAAATGTGCATATTCACTAGCATACTTTGCAGTTGTGAGATATGGGTAATGGTCATAGACTGTGACAGGCATATTGGCTTTTGAAAGAACATGTAGAAAGATTCTATGAGTTGGATGGGTGTAAATGTTAGCAAATGAAGAACTGTATAAAAAAATAAAACTGCAAAGAGAATCTAATGCAGAAATTAATTTGAAGGACACCATCTTTTTGGACATATTTGTAGGATGGATAACAATAGAAAGATCAAAATCTTGATGTTTGGTGCAATAGACAGTATAAAGAGAAGAGAATGGTCAAGGCGAGAGTGAGTAGATGATGCAAGCAGTCATGTCGAAAGAGTTTGCAGAATTTGAGTCATCTGGCAATGGACAGAGAAAAATGCAAAGAATGGAAAGAACATTCGACCCCATGCACATTGATGATGATTTGCCTTTAAATGATTATGTGATTTTTAACATATTGTTAATGTTTTAAAACTATTAAGACTTACTATTAATCTTTCTAAATTTTTTAGTCTTTTTTTTTTTTTTAATTTACTTAGTGTATGTGTGATTTATGAATTAATATATTTTATCCAGGGGTGCTTAAGGGCCAAAACTGTAAAACTGAGAGGAGACCTCCAAATAGCCTTTAAAGGAATGCGGAGAACCGACCAGAGCTTCTGACCTAATGTCCAATCCTCACCTTCTCGTGGTGCACCCTGTTGGGTATCTATCTGGATACTGAATGAACAAGGATCAGCTGGCAATTTGGGATTTAGCCGACCAAATTGTATTCTTATTGGTTAAACCAAAATACAAAATGATGGTACAACATAACAAAATTTCATGCCGGCTGGGGCGTCTCCCAGTTAAACAAGGCCCCCGTTATTTTCGCCAGGGAACTAGGGCGAACATCGAAAAATCAGCTACTTGAACAAATCTGTAAACACACCCCAACTCAACATCACCAGAGTTAAAGATCGGAACTATCAAGAGATAAGAAGTGAATAAGAAGCCAGAATGGCAAAGAAATTAAGCTAGCTGAGGAATTAGATAAGTACCAGATTGACATAATAGGTGTGACTGAAACAAAAAAGACAAAAACTGGTGAGATCTTTCTGAGCAATAAATACAAAATGTTATATTCAGGCAATGACAATCAAGGAAAAGAAGGAGTAGCTATAGTATTCAACACAAAATACGAGGCTAATTTTCTTGAATGGCAGACAGTCTCAAGTAGAGTAATGTGGGCAAATATGAGAATGGGGAAATGGACAATGAGACTTATTTGTGCCTATGGTCCCACAGAAGGTTCTACTAAGGTACAAGTGGAGGAATTTTTTTATGCTTTAGAAAAAGGAACTGACACAATGAAAAAGGAAAAGTTGGTCCTTGTTGGGGATCTGAATAGCAGAGTAGGAAATGATTGTCAGACATACAAAAATATTTTGGGAAAATTTGAAGAAAAGAGCAAAGCTAATAATAATGGCAAATACTTGTTGGGTTTCTGCCCAGGACATGGACTGGTTATTACTAACACCATGTTCCAACATAAAAATATGCACAAATTCCCATGGAGAGAAGAGGCAAGGAATAAGAAGAGTCTCATTGACTATGTTATTGTTGATAGTGATTTTTCTCACTGGTGCAGGACATACATCAGAGTGTACAGAGGATTTGAAATTGGAAGTGATCGCTATTTAGTCTTGAGCAGGATAAAACTGAATTTCATATTGAAAAGAGTAACATGTAAGAAAGTTTTAAAGCAAATAAAAGTTGAGCAGCTCTCAGATGTGAACTGTAGACTAAAATACACAAAGATTATTGAAGAAAAAATGAAAGACTTTGAGAACAGGAACCAAACCTTGGAGAATCACTGGCAAGCCTTGAAGAAAACCCAGATTGATTCAGCCAGAGAGGCATGTGGTGAGGTTTTCTGCAAGGATAGAAAAATCAGAACTCCATGGTAGACACAGGAAATTAAAGAGGCAGTGAAGGAAAAGAAGAAAGCTTATCAAAAGTTCTTGGCAAATAAGTCAGCTTTTACTGTTAGAGAATACAAAGAGAAATGTAAGAAAGTGAAACACTGTGTAAAACTAGCTAAACAAAAGTCATGGGAGGACATTGGCAAGAACATAGAAAATAAATATCAAGAAGGTGGTAACATATTCTGGAGGTTGTTGAGGAAGCTTAGAAATGGAGGAGAGAGTGCTGTAAATGGAGTTAGAGGTGATAAAGGTGACATGAAAATGGGAGAAAAAGGTATCCTTGAAGTATGGAGTAATTACTTCGAAAAATTGCTAAATGAAACAAGCAGTGCTATAGTTCGCCCACCGATTAGAGATCCTTCGACACTTCTGCTTATGTCAGAAAAAGGAGAATTCATTCCGATAATAGGGTAATCACTCCGTATTGGGATGAGTTGTTTATTATTACGGGTTGGAAAATTAACCTCTCTTTTATGATTATTGTAGTTAACCATGTTGCTTGTATAACAGTTGGAAAATTTTACCTATAAAGCACGTGATTTTGGGTGTTGGTGACCAATTCGTACTTCCTTCATTTCTTTCTCCCCTTCAGCATAAATCGACTATTCTTGGCAAGATGCCAAGCAGAGACCTACAAACGGTGGGTCAACTTTAGCACAGTGGTAAAAACACTCAACAGGCATACTAACAGGAATACGTATCCATACTTGAAGTAGAAAAAGCCATCAAAGGCTTGAAATGTGGAAAGGCAGCAGGAGTAGATGATATTCGACCAGAAATGTTGAAGTATGGTGGTATAAAAGTCTTACAGTGGCTGCACTGCATAGTTCAGAAAGCCTGGACAGAGGGACAAATTCCTGATGATTTCAGTAGAGCTCTCATAGTACCCATATATAAAAAGGGAAATAAAACTGAATGTCAGAATTACAGAGGTATTTCCCTACTGAGTGTTCCTGGCAAGATCTATGCACGTATACTTGAGAAACAGTTGAGAAGAATTGTGGAAGAAAAGCTTGGTGAAGAACAAGCTGGATTTAAGCCAAATAGAGGCTGTCAGGATCAGATCTTCACTTTACAACACATAGTCGATAAAGCATGGGAATATAACAAATATCTGTATTTAAGTTTTGTCGATCTGGAAAAGGCATATGACAAGGTGCCAAAAGAGAAGCTGTTCAATACGCTACAGTTATATAGTGTCAATGAGGCATTATATCAAGCAATACTTAGTCTTTATTTGAGTTGTAAGTCAGCAGTTAGAATTGAAGGAAGTACAGAAAAATGGTTTAATATTAAATCTGGTGTGAGACAAGGATGTACATTATCCCCTCTGTTATTCATTATCTATATGGATCACATTATGAAAAAAAGTGGTATTAAACATATCAAAATTGGAGATGTTAATGTCAGCTCTTTGCTTTATGTGGACGATGTTATACTTCTAAATAAATTTGCTACAAGTCTGCAAGATTCTCTGACTAAATTGAATAACTGTTGTGATAGATATGGTACGAAGGACAGCAATAAAAAGAGAAAGACAATGAAAATAGGTAGAATCGTTGAAAATGTCAACTGTGTTTTGAATGGGGAACCTGTGGAATAAGTAAAACATTTCAGCTACTTAGGCACGATTTTTAGTGAAGATGGTAAATTAAATAAGGAAATAGACAACAGAATCAACAGAGCTGATATTTTAGGAAGTCAACTGAATAAATTCATATGGAATAAGAGAGAAATTAGTCAGAACACTAAATTAGCTGTATACAAGACAGTGTTCAAACCAATTTTAACTTATGGATCTGAGAGCTGAGTCAGAAGTAAAACACTTGACCAAAGACTAGAGACAGATATGAGAGTCCTGAGAAAGATTAGAGGCAAGAACAGATGGTATCACTGGCAATATCGGATTAAAAACGAGGATATTAGGAAAGAACTTGACATTGTCAGCATCCAGGAATGCGTTAGCAGAGCTAATCTCAGGTGGTATGGTTGGTCACTTAAACAGAATGGGAGAGAAAAGATTAGCAAAATAAACAAGTGTTCTCTGCCAGGTTTGCAGGAAAATGACCCAGAGGAAGACCAAGTATAGGTGGATTGATACGGTACAAAGTGCCTTAGACGATAGAAATATAAGATCTGATAATGTTGGAGTCTTCACAAGTAACAGACTGATTTGGAGGAAAATTGCAGATAGGAAGTTAGTAATGATATAAGTTTCATGTAGTACCATCATATCCTGTACTCCCCTTGAGGGTACATGTCAGGAATTTGATGATGATGATGAATATTTCACACCAAAGCTAATTTCATTTAAAATTGAGCAATTATATTCTCCATTAAAGTGTGAAATCACTTTCCTGTCTTCACAGGTATATGAAAGAAGATCATCAGAGGAAATGAATCAATCCTTTTATCTAAGTTGAAATAATAAGTCAGTTCTCTAAGGAAAAATTTTCCTGGGTATTCCTGTACTCTTATTCTCCATCATCATGATCATCATCATCATCAAATTCCTGACATGTATCCTCAAGGGGTGTATAGGATATGATGGTACTTCATGAAAATTTACCTCATTACTAACTTCGTATCTACAATTTTCCTTCAAATCATTCTGTTACTTGTCAAGACCACAACTTATCAGATCTTATATTTTTATCGTCTAAGGCACTTTGTACCGTATCAATCCACCTATATCTTGGTCTTCCTCTGTGTCGTTTTCCTGCCACCCTGGCAGAGAACACTTGTTTTGCTAATCTTTCCTCTCCCATTCTATTTAAGTGACCATACCATCTGAGATTAGCTCTGCTAACGCATTCCTGGATGCTGACAATGTCAAGTTCTTTCCTAATATCCTCATTTTTAATATGATATTGCCATTGATGCCATCTGTTCACGCCTCTAATCTTTCTCAGGACTCTCATATCTGCGGTCTCTAGTCTATGGTCAAGTGTTTTACTTCTGACCCAGCTCTCAGATCCATAAGTTAAAATTGGTTTGAACACAGTCTTGTATACAGCTAATTTAGTCTTCCGACTAATTTCTCTCTTATTCCATATGAATTTATTCAGTTGACTTCCTACAATATCAGCTTTGTTGATTCTGTTGTCTATTTCCTTATTTAATTTACCATCTTCACTAAAAATCGTGCCTAAGTAGCTGAAATGTTTTACTTGTTCCACAGGTTCCCCATTCAAAACACAGTTGACATTTTCAACGATTCTGCCTATTTTCATTGTCTTTCTCTTTTTATTGCTGTCCTTCGTACCATATCTATCACAACAGCTATTCAATTTAGTTAGAGAATCTTGCAAACTTGTAGTGGATTATTTAGAAGTATAACATCGTCCGCATAAAGCAAAGAGCTGACATTAACATCTCTTCTGATATCATGTTTAATGCCACTTTCCTTCGTAATGTGATCCATATAGATAATGAATAACAGAGGGAATAATGTACATCCTTGTCTCACACCAGATTTAACATTAAACCATCTTCCTGTACTTCCTTCAATTCTAACTGCTGACTTACAACTCAAATAAAGACTAAGTATTGCTTGATATAATGCCCCACTGACGCCATATAACTGTAGTGTATTGAATAGCTTCTCTCTTGGCACCTTGTCGTATGCCTTTTCCAGTTCGACCAAATTTAAATACAGATCTTTGTTATATTCTCTTGCTTTCTCAACTAATTGTCATAAAGTGAAGATCTGATCCTGACAGCCTCTGTTTGGCCTGAATCCAGCTTGTTCTTCACCAAGCTTTTCTTCCACAATTCTTCTCAATCGTTTCTCAAGTATACTTGCATAGATTTTGCCAGGAACACTCAGTAGGGAAATACCTCTGTAATTCTCACATTCAGTTTTATTTCCCTTTTTATATATGGGTACTATGAGAGCTCTACTCCAATCATCGGGAATTTTCCCCTCTGTCCAGGCCTTCTAAACTATGCAGTGCAGCCACTGTAAGACTTTTATACCACCATTCTTCAGCATTTCTGTTCCAATATCATCTACTCCTACTGCCTTTTCACATTTCAAACCTTTGATGTCTTTTTCTACTTCTAGAATGGATATGTATTCCTGACTGTATGCCTGTTGAGTGTTTTTTACCACTGTGCTATCACTGCTTGTTTCATTTAGCAATTTTTCTAAGTAATTACTCCATACTTCAAGGATATCTTTTTCTCCCGTTTTCATGTCACTTTTATCATCTCTAACTCCTTTTACAGCACTCTTTCCTCTATTTCTAAGCTTCTTCAACAAACTCCAGAATATCTTTCCACCTTCTTGATATTTATTTTCTATGTTCTTGCCAAAGTCCTCCTATGACTTTTGTTTAGCTAGTTTTAAACAGTATTTAGCTTTCTTACATTTGTCTCTGTATTCTCTAAGAGCACAAGCTGACTTATTTGCCAGGAACTTTTGGTATGCTTTCTTCTTTTCCTTCACTGCCTCTTTAAATTCCTGTATCCAGAATGGAGTTCTGATTTTTCTATCCTTGCAGACAACCTCACCACATGCCTCTCTGGCTGAATCTCCAAGGTTTGATTCGTGTTCTCAAACTCTTTAATTTTTTCTTCAATAATCTTTATGTATTTTAGTGTACAGTTCACATCTGAGAGCTGCTCAACTTTTATTTGCTTTAAAACTTTCTTACATGTTATTCTTTTCAATATGAAATTCAGTTTTATCCTGCTCAAGACTAAATAGTGATCACTTCCAATTTCAAATCCTGTGTACACTCTGGTGTCTTGCACCTGGGAGAAAACAACAATAACATAGTCAATGAGACTTTTCTTATTCCTTGCCTTTTCTCTCCATGTGAATTTGTGCACATTTTTATGTTGGAACATGGTGTTAGTAATTACCTGTCCATGTCCTCAGCAGAAATCCAACAGGTATTTGCCATTATTATTAGCTTTGCTCTTTTGTCCAAATTTTCCCAAAACATTTTTGTATGGCTGACAATCACTTCCTACTCTGCTATTTAGATCCCCAACAAGGACCAACTTTTTCTTTTTCATTGTGTCAGTAGCTTTCTCTAGAGCCTCAAAAAATTTCTCCACTTCTACCTTAGTAGAGCCTTCTGTGGGACCATAGGCACAAATACGTCTCATTGTCCAGTTCCCTATTCTATTTGCCCACATCACTCTACTTGACACTGCCTGCCATTCAAGAAGATGAGCCTCGTATTTTGTTTTGAATACTATGGCTACTCCTTCTTTTCCTTGATTGTCATTGCCTGAATATAACATTTTGTATTTATTGCTCAGAAAGATCTCACCAGTTTTTGTCTTTTTTGTTTCAGTCACCTTAATATGTCGATCTGGTACTTATCTAATTCCTCAGCTAGCTCCATTTCTTTGCCGTCAGACTTCTTATGTTGATAGTATCGATCTTTAACTCTGGTGATGTTGAGTTGGGTGTGCTTTATTCTCCATTAAAATGTGAAATCACTTTCCTGTCTTTACACATATATCAAAGAACATCATCAGAGGAAATTAGTCCTTCTATATCATTTGAAAAACTTATATAAGTCAGTTATCTAAGAAAAAATTCTCATAGGTATTCCTGTACATAATGAAGAACTTTATCAGGAGTAGTACTAACTATAGGATAATGGAATATGAGAATAATGCTATAAGTTTTCAGTAAGGATCTACACAATAATTGAGCTATGGTTTAATATATCATGAAAAAAGTGGGATAAGAGGAAGGAAAAACATGTATTTAATTAAAATATAATTAATTAAAGTTAAATGGAAGAATTAATAAAATTTTGAAATAATGATAAAATATAATTAAGAGGGAGATGTTAAATCCCGTTTTATTTTATAGCTGGGTACGAAACTAGGGTTGAAATCATCATCATCCATAGAGTTTCATTGCCGAAAAAGATGGACATTCTATGGATGTCGATGGATTTCGACCCTAGTTTCGTACCCGGCTATAAAATAAAATGGGATTTAACATCTTCCTCTTAATTAACAAATTCGCATGTAAAATAGCCTTTTAGCTTATCATTCTTTGTAATGATAAAATATGTTATAGACTAACATTACTCTTGTATTTATGGCACAGGTTGCTAATATACATTGCTCAACTTTTTGAACATCTCTCTTTATCAAACCAACTCTTCAGCAGATAAAGTTTCAGATTTAGTTATTTAAAAGAATATCCATAATTCCTTACCTTTGGCATCATTTGATATTTCTATTCCAATTGTCAAGTTATAATTCACTCTTGTTGTATGAGATATTGAAGTTCTATGTTTTGGATGACTTTCTTTAAGGAAATTTTATTTTTAATGGTATTGCCATATGCAAGAGGTCATTGACTTCATGGTACATTAGTGCTGTAGATATAAAGTAAGTTATGAAAGAAGAGACTTGTTTAACATTTTTTAAAGATCTGCAAATTCTATTCTTTAGGAAGTCTATAAGAGGAAAGACTTTAGAGAGACAGAAAAAGATGGACTGAATGAAAACGAACAAAAAAGTTTGGAGTTGAAATGTGAAGAAGTAATGAATAGCTGCTGCATACATTTAAGAGTTTTAGAGGAGAATTGAAAAATTGCTGATGCCAGTTGAACATTGCACATGGAAATATTTGTAGAAAATGCAAGTAGCAGAAACTAAATGTTTGTGTGGGCGAGGAGCAAATTTGTGACTGTTGAGCTGTTATTCAACCTAATTGCTCTCTCTCCTTTACTAAATCAATTATTTTAAGGGATCTCATAAGGATACCACCTCAAATGTTAGAACAGTATTAGGTGGATGTGTAAGTGTGTGTATACACTGCTTGGAGAGAATTCACTAGATACCATAGTGTGAGGAACAAACAGCCATGGTGCCCCTCACCTTAATAACATGTAGGATCTCCTTTCACTGCATTGACTGCAGCAATCCTATGGGACATACTTTCCATAATCATACAACAGTAATCAATGGGAATTTTGGACCATTCTTCCTTTAGGCATGTAATGAGGTCCTGGACTGTTGTGGAATGGACATCCCTTGACTCACCTGATGCTCGAGTTCATCCCACAGATGTTCATAGGGTTGAAATCACAGCTTTATGGGGGCCAGCCAAGTGTGGTGACATTTATGTCCACAAACCATGCAGTTACAGCAGCAGATTTATGACACAGTGCATTGTCTTGTTGAAAGAAGCAATGGTCATTTCCAAAGAAATGCCACAAAATATGAAGGATTGTATTGTCCAGAATACTCACATATTTCTCGTAGCTCAGTGTTTGTGGTACCATAAACAGAGGTCCAAGGCCAAACCAGGAAAAACAGGACCATACCATCACACAGCCACCTCCAAATTTCATAGTTGAGGTCACGCACTCTGGTAAGAGACATTCACCGGGCATCCACCACACCACACTTATCCATCTGTTCAGTTGAGGGTGTAGTGCTATTCATCACTCCATATCACAGCTTTCTAAACTTCCATGTCCCACTGGATATGCTCCTTGCACCACTAAAGATGATACTGCATATTGGTTCAGGTAATGTTGGGCTTGCATATTGCTGTCCTACCATGGAAACCCATATTGTGAGCCTCGATTCTGAATATGTTTGCACAGATTCATGCCCCAGTTAATGCCTGGAACTCCACATTCAGCATTTAGACCAACAAATCAGTTTTTATATAGTATCCTTCGTACCCTACAGTCACTTTCAGTGAGTGCGGAAGGTCGTCCACTGTGGATAGCACTTGCAGCTCACATGTTTCCATCTTAGTGTGGTATCACTGATTGTTCACCAGAGATAGCCCAATTTATTAACAATTTGCCACACAGATAGGCCTGCAACATGGCATCTTATCATAATGCCTCTTACAAACTCCATCAGTTCCCTTCTCACAGCCTTCTTCAAACCAAGACATAGTTTAACTGCCTTTGGAGGATCACATTCCTTCAATTTATGCCAGCTACAAACATATTCCTTGTTACATGCCATGATCCATCTTGCTCATGGTGGTGTCCATCAACTTCTTTCCAAGCAGTGCATTTTTTTTTTTGGTTGAATTTCATTTGTAAAATTAGTGTTAGCAAATGATGATATAGAAATGATATAGAAAATCATAAATGTAATTCGGAAAGCAAATATGCTTTAAAAAATTTCTTTACATGAATCATTTGGGTTTCTCTCCAAAATGATAGTATTATGAACAGGTGTGATAAATATTTTCTAGAACTGAAAATTTGAATTTGGTTATTAGGACATTGCAGATGTAATTCTGGATGCAAATATGCTTTAAAAAATTTCTTTACTTGAATCAGTTGGGTTTCTCTCCAAAATGACCGTATTTCATTATTTCATTAGATGCTATATTTACATTACAATAAAATTCTACTTTGTTGTGATTGTGTCTGTGCAGTAAATATGCTATTTTTGGGCAGGGAATATTTTTCATTATACATGGACATTTTATTCCAGTCCTCAAAAAGATGTAGTAAGTAAAAAAAAAATCCATTTATTTTTATGTGATTAAAAATGAATCCTTCTATAGAAAAGGACTTGTCTGGTGATATTCATTGAAATATTAGCATATCTGGGATATTATTATGTAAAAAAGTGTACTCTGATCATAACAGTCATTACTGAATGAAAGAAAATTCTTCTTCAAATAAAAAAAAAAAGTAAAATATATTATTATTATTATTATTCAGGCCTCCATGGAGTCAAAAGACTCATCGTGGAAGGTCCATCCTAGGAAACACAAAGCCTATCATACTACTCCTTGAACTCATTGACTGTTCTTGCTCTCACCACTCTATCAGGCAATGCATTCCATGGTTCAACCACCTTCTATGCAAAGAAACCACTCCTCACCCTCTTGCTTACAGCTTCCTTTCGTAACTTCCAGGTGTTGGATCCTACTTCTTCTCAATCTATACTTTGGATCCGACATGATTACTATTATGATGTTCTTAACTAATTGATAAGTTATAAGTTGATTTCTAATTCAAATATAAAGAAAATTTATATTTAAAGACTGCGCCACTTTATATCTGAATTACTTCAAGAATTGAAGATAAACCAACTCTCAACTAACCTTCCTTTATATGTTGTTATTGTATATACTGGCCGAGAATATTTAACTTACTTAATTTACCCGCTTTGGTTCGAATATTTTATGAATGGTGCAGTAAAAGAGATTCAGGCAAAATATATCCTTTGATTAACTAAAACAAACATTTAATTTTAGAATCACAAATTTTACACTTGAATTCAAATCAGTTATTAAGATATCACAAACATCTTAACTTCTCTGATAAATTCAATCATACAAACTCAGCCCATGGTAAATCTGTCATCTCTATAATACAGTCTTCTTACAGTTCCTTAAGTTCCAAATACGACAAAACTTGCAGTAACACCTCTTCACAAACAAACACTTTTAAATTTACACTTCAGCTAATTTCCGCAACAGTTGCTGTTAGTATAAGGAAATTCTAGGATGAAACTCACACACTTCTCTGCAAAGGAATATTAATGGTTGGAATAATCTTACCGATAATCTTCTTTCTCCATAAACTTACACACAAACATTTTTTATAACTGTAAACACTTTGAGCAGTATACGGCACTCATTAAAATAAATCTTCTAAGCAATAACTGAATTAATCATTGGTCACAATACACATAAACAAACGTTCTTGCTTGAAGTACTACTGATCACTCACGAGTTAAGGCAGTACACAATAATTCTTTAACCTGAGATTTTATATGCACAGTTGTTGATTCCTCCTGCATTCAATTAATTCTTTAGGCACTATAATTCTAAACACAGCTAACGGTAAACTTCAACTTTACAGCCTCTACTATTCTCTAGTAACTTCGTGCTTTGCTTCAAGGTTCCGTATGTCCTTGAAAGGTCGGTGCTGAAATTAAATCTCAACCCAAGTATCGCTAGTCTATTTAATAGTCTCTCAGCTGTTTTCCGTAGCTATAATTGTTATTCTACAACTTATTAGCTAACTGCTTCTCGACTAGTAGACTTAAATTAGCTGCTCGAGTGACTTGCTGATTCTCTAATAATACACTCTGATTCCCAAATGCCCAGTGCTCCGATTCCAACCCAATGCCTTTCCTCTCTCTATCTGTATTTTCAGCATTCCTCCTTTATATATGCGTTCTTCCCGCCTAAATTGTTCTCTTGATCTCTTTGACTAAAACTCTTTTCAATAATTTTCAACATTCTCCTCACGTGGTGTTCCAAACTCGCGCTCACTTACTTACATACGTCTCCATGACAACAAAACAGAACATAATAAAATTGAGCTATTGCATAACGTTAAACTTCTACAAATAGGAATAAATAGAGAATATTAACATTTCAATTAATGCGCAGTTAAATTATCAAATGCAAGTTCTTATAATATTAACATAGTAATAATTAAAATAGCTTAATAATGTTTAATACAGTCTTTTCATTATTAATACATATATCTTTGATTAAATAATTAGATATTAGATAAAATTAAAGTAGTTATATGAATATTAAATTGTAAAATAAGTTGTTTACGTTAAATAATATTTACAAGTCTAGCCTTTGTGATGGAAGATCATGTTGAATTCTGAAGCAAATAATAATTACTCTAATCTCTACATAATCAGAATCCAACACAGGGTTGGCCCTGCGTTATGCCCCTTCCCAGTGTTCCACCAAGCAAAAGAACTACCCAGTGACAACCCTGTAACTACCTCTCAACTTAGCCTATTTTCGTTTAGGAGTGCCCCTTTTTTTACAATGTCATTGGCTCTTTACTCAAATCTTAGGGCATTACTGAAGTGCTAGAATTTGAGTAGTATAGAATAATATAGAATTACTAATAAGATTTCAGTAAAGAGCCAATGACATTGTAAAAAAAGGGCACTCTTAAACAAAAATAGGTGATATTAGTCATTAAAATAATAGTTTATTTTAGAGGAGTAACATGGGTATTTTTCCAGAAATAATACCTATTACCTCTCAACAGTTTAAAAGTCTCAATCATATCACCTCTCCTTCTATTTACCAAACTCTGCAGTCCGCATTCCCTCAGCTGCTTCTCATAACTAACATTGTACAGTCCTAAAACAATCTTTGTTATCTGCTTCTCTACCCTTTCCACAGTTAATTTATCTCCTTCAAATCCTGGGGACCAAATTTGAGAACTATAATCCAAGTGTGGTCTGATCAGGGTCTTATACAATGGAACGATAACTCTTTTATCTCTGCAGGTCACCATCCTTCTCAGTATTGCAGCAATCCTCTAGGTTACCTTCTCCACCTTTGCAATATGCTCCTGAATTTCAAGTTTCTATCGATCATCACCCCCAGATCTCTTGTCTCCCCTACTTCCTCCAGTATAGCTCCTCCAATCGAGTATGCAGCCTCCCATCGGTGTATTATCCCAAACTACAAGACTTTACTTTTTGCTGCATTAAACTGACACCCCCATTCATTTGCCCATATGTCTAGTTTATTCAACTCCTCTTGCAGGGCTACCACATCTGCAATATTACCAATAATCCTTTCCAGCTTCACATCATCTTCAAACAACTGAATATCCCTCTGCAATCTACTGGCAATGTCATTGATATAAAGGTTAAACAGTACTGAGCACTGTGGGACTCCACTTGTAAACTTCTGCCTCCTTGATATTGCTCCAAAATACAGAACTCACTGATACCTATCAGACAGCCAATCCTGAATCCAGTTGATGACATTTAAACCCATGTGCTGCAACTTAAATATCAGCTTATCATGTGGCACCCTGTCAAATGCCTTTGCAGAATCCAAAAAAATGGCAGTGTGTGCCTGTCCCTCATCAACTGCTCTTATTACTTTATTATAAAAGGCAATCATATTACTAAAGCAAGAGCACCCCCTTACAAATCCATGTTGACTCTCACAGATAACATAACCCTCATGTGCCTAATGCTCTATACGGTCCCTCACGAATTTCTCCAAGATCTTTAACAACTACTGGTGAAACACAAACTGGCCTATAGTTAGACACTTCCAATCTGCTACCCTTATGCAATGGCACTATCTTGCCTTCCTTCCATTCCTTGGGTACCTTTCCGTAGCCAGACTTTCATTGAAAAGCCAGGTCATTGGAGCTGTCAATTCTTTATCGCATTCTCTCAAAACCAAGATGAACTACCATCCAGTCCCACAGCTCTATGACACCCAGAGTACTCAGTACAGTGATACCTTGGCTAACGAAGATAATTCATTCCGGAATCACATTCGTTAGCCGAAATGTGATTTCCCATAGGTTTCTATAGAAAATCATTTAATTTGTTCTGGATGCTGCCTACTATTTAAAGATAAGTTTTATAAAATAGTAAAAAGCACACTATAAAAGGGCAAAAACTCGCCAAAGGCTGAGATGAACAGCTACCCAATTAGATGAAGGAGAATGGAAAGTAGAATGGAAAAGCTGATGATCTTTACACTATTATATACACTTTATTAAACTGAAAATATGTACACATCGTTTTTACTATTCTTCTTCCAAATTTTCAAAGTTTATTCAAGGTAAGTCTCCTCTTCTTCGGTAGCTGGCCTCTGTCTCTTTGCTAAAGGAGAAGTCAAAAATCTGTCCAAAGTTGATTGAACTTCTCTTTTTTTCAGAATGTTTTTAAAGTGATTCAGACAATTTTCTTCAACCAAGGCACAAAGTCTGCTCATTTCAGCTTTGTTGGGATGCCACTTTGTAGCTAAAGACTCTTCCCAGTAGTGCAGCATTTTTTTAATGTCACCTGTTGGCATTGTTCCCTTTTTATTGCTGTCCTCCTCCTCCTCTGATGAACACTCTTTATCTTCCTTGTCTCTTTCCTGATTCACTTGCTTTTTCAACTCTTCAAGATCTTCTGTTGTCAGATCTTTTGAGTGTTTTTCAACTAATTCTTCTACATCTTCTTCATTTACCTCCAAATGTAATGCTTTGCCCAAGGAGACTAGCTTATCTACAATGTCAGCATTTTCAGCAGCATCTTGAACACTGGGAGCAGCACTTCTTATCTTGCAGCAGTCTGGCCATAACTTTTTCCAGGCAGCATTAAGTGTCCTAACTGACACTTCGTACCATGTCATGGCAATGACTTGAATAGCATGAAGGATATGATAATGATCCTTCCAGAATTCCCTCAGAGTCAGACTAGTAAATGAAGTTGCATCAAAACATCTTTGGAACATGTGTTTTGTATACAATTTCTTAAAGTTTGATATGACATGTTGGTACATGGGTTGCAAAATAGATGTGGTGTTTGCAGGAAGAAATTTTATCTTGATGAAGTTAAATTCTGCCTCCAAATCTTCTTCCAAGCCAGGTGGATGCCCTGGAGCATTGTCCAGAAGAAGCACAGCCTTTTCAGGCAAGTTTTCTTCTCTCAGATACTTTTTCACCGTGTGCCCAAACACCTCCACGATCCACTCTGTGAATATGCTTCTTGTTACCCATGCCTTGGTGTTTGACTTCCAATAAACACTAAGCATGGGGCTTGCAAACATTCTCCTTCTTGAAAATTCTTGGTGTCTCAGAGTGGTAGACCAACATTAGTTTAATTTTGAGATCACCATTTGCATTAGCACAAAATAAAAGAGTTATTCTATCTTTCATAAGTTTGTACCCTGGCATACACTTTTCTTCTTTTGTGATGAAAGTTCTTTTGGGCATTTGCTTCCAGAACAACCCAGTTTCGTCACAAATAAACACTTGTTCTGGCTTGTATCCATGAATGATGGTCCACTCCTGAAATTCTCTAATAAGCTTCTCAGCCTCCTCTTTATTTGCACTGGCTCCTTCTCCATGTCTAATTACACTATGGATCCCTGACCTTCTCTTGAGCTTCTGAAACCATTCTCTGCTTCCTTTGAATTCTTCCTCTGCCGTACTGTGTCTTGCTACATTTTTCTTCAAATTTTCATAAATCATTCTGGCTTTGCTGCAGATCATCTCTTGAGTCATAGTGTCACCAGCCATTTGACGCTCATTTATCCAGATCATCAGAAGCTTTTCCATTTCTTCATTCACAGAATTTCTTTCGGATTGAGATCCCAAGGCCTTCACACCAGCTACAACTGAAGCTGCCTTAATCTCCTCCTCCTTCTTTGAAATTGTAGCTATTGATGATGATGATGCTTTGCCATGCTTGACTGCTAAATCCACAATTCTGACTCCTCTTTCATATGCTGAAATGATTTCTTTCTTTTGCTCAATTGTGAGCAACTTTCTGCTTCCCTTGGATTTGTCACTTACTTTTTTTGGACCCATTGTCAAGAAAATTTTTTTCACTTTTAACATTTTTTTCTGAAAAATATAAAAGAAATATGACATATAGCATATTATTTATTTAATTAGATAAGAATCGAATTTACTAATTATAAATTAATCCCCCATAGTAGAATTTAGCCAAGTAAAGAATAAATGCTATCACACTTACCTCTCGCATTCACAGCCACACGGAGCGTGCACCGTACTAACACTGGTATGAGGCTTCTCGCTGTCTCAAACATAAACAACCCAGTCACGTTGGTGGGTCTCCCCTATGTGGTGTTGTTGGCTCATTTCTTTGTCACACACATACAGATGGAAAAGATAAGCTCCTGGAATGGCCCGACCGTTCATGCTTGCTGCTTTATGTTAGCGCGCATCCACTAAAACATTCATTACCCAAGTCCAAAATAACAGCGAAAAAATCTTCGTTAGCCGAAAAATTCGTTAGCAGGGTCACTCGTTAGCCGAAGTATCACTGTATTTGGAACATACTCTCCTCTTCTACCTCTAAACCTCGAACCTGCCCTATCCCTCTAGTATTAAAACTACATCTCCAGGATGAAATACTCCAATAAAGTGTCCATTGAACAACTCCACTATGTCCTCTGCATCAGTCACTCTATTCCTATTTTTATCCCACAATGTCATTCTTTTACAATCATTTCTCCTCCTACTTGCCACCTAGCTAAAAATTCCCTAGGATTTTCTTTGGATTTTAGGACCAATCTCTTCTCATATTCCAGTTTTGCCTTCCTTACCATACTAGTCACTCTCCTGGTCTGAGTCTTATATTCTTCAGGTATCTGCTCTTCACCTGTCTCCTTATATCTCTTCCATAACCTCTTTTTCACCTGCAGTTCCTGTTTGATATTGTTTTTCATCCACTTTACACCAAATACCAAATTGTGCCCTCTTCTTCACTCATGGAATACAGCCTACTATTGTTGCTAACAAATATTCCTTCATAATTTCCCAAGCACTAATGATATCTTCGCCTTCCAGTTCCGCCCTCCATGGAACTGTCTCAAGTTGATATCTAAGACTGTTATAATCATCTGCCTTATAATTCCACATATGTTTCTCTCTCTTTGATGCTCCTGCATGTCTGTTCATCTTCCAAGTCAAAACCACATGATCACTCTCTCCAACTGGGAAGCATCTCAGTTATTATCAGCTCTTTGATGCTATGACCAAATCCAAAACTCTTGAACCTCTTGATCCCTCTAATTGTTCCTTAAAACATCTCATGTTGCATAAGATATTTGTCCCTCAAGAATTCTAGAAATTCCATTCCCTTATTACTACATGCATTTTCCTCTTCCTAATTTATACTTCTGTTATTAAAATCTCCCATAACACTCATTCTTCTTGCACTTACCAAGCTCAACTGTCTAAGCATCTCCTGGGCTCCATCCTCTGTGCTCTTTGGTTTGTAGCAACACCCCACTAAATATCCTGTCTTGCCCCCTCTACCTCACATCATATGCTTTCAAAACCATTAGTGTCACTGCCTTCCAAAGTGATTCAAACTTAACATTTATTGTTCCATAACTAACATTTTGCATTTTGTTTACTTTACTTGTTTTTCCACCATTACTGATTATTTTTCATGTACCCTGAATTGCCCAGCACATACCCCCGGGGGGTATGCATACCACAGGTTGGGAACCGATGATATAAAGCATAAAAATGCCAATGTTTCTATACCTATCATTATCCCCTCTAGATTCCACTGGACTCAGCATTACCTGATGTCATTCCCCTTCCCCCAAGCACCCATTCCCACAAGAGACCACCCCTGCTGCTATCCACCCTGGGAATTCTAGTTTCCCTGCATTGACATACCGACTCGTTCTTTCTGTCTTTAAATGCCCTCCAAGCATCCACATATTCCAGTCCTCTCTTTTGACACATTCTATCTATTATGCTATTCATCATTACTGCCCTTCTGCTCAGCTCATCATTATCATACCTGGGCAACACATACACACACTATCTTTCCTCTCTGCATTTTCTTTTCTACAACCTCAAGCATGAATCTCAGATCTCTCGCCACTCAATTTACACTGCCTCTCAAGTCATCCGTGCCTACCATCATCTCATCCACCCTTTCACCCTACTTAATTGCCATAGCCACTCTTTCTATCATTCCTCCAGGCAAACACTCCTCTGGCATCCTATCTTGCACACAATGGATCATCGCGTCTTCGTACATCACACCTCTTACGACACTGTTCCTTGATTGCTCACCTGCTTCCCTCACTCTCTCTCTCTCTCTCTCTAACACTTTCTCTCTGTGTTCCCTTGCTTACCTGCCATCCTGGCACCACTCTATCCCTGGTTCCAGCACTCCCTTGCATTCTTCTGGTTCCCTCTCTCCTACTGTTTCTATTCTCTCCTCTCCTCTTCTATTATTCTCATAACTCTCTCTCATTCCCTCTCATCTACTGTTTCTATTCTCCCCTCTTCTATCATTCCCATAACTCTCTCTCACTCCTACTCTGATTCGCTTTGCATTCATCTCTTCCATTCACCTAATCTCATCTTTCACACTTCTCATATTATTTCCGAGACATTCCACCTCCTCTTTCAGCTCATCTCTCTCTTTCTCAGCAAGTTAGCCACTCCTGCTTTCCATTCATCCTCCCAATTAAGACTATCTCTGAAAACTTCACAATCATTCAAACTTTCCACACTCCCCACTCTTATTTTTTCATTCATATTTCGCTCATTATTCTCACCCTCTATTACACTATTCATCTCTCTAGGTTGAGATTCTCCTGCTCTGATGCAACGAGGCCAGTTATGGTAATCTCTCACTCACTAAGTTCTCCCCATTGCCTACATTTTGCGCATATATGTACTTCCCCTTCTCTCACTCACCACATATCCAACTGCCAGGACACAGTTGGATATATGGCAGGTATACCACATACCTGCATGCATACCACAAGCACTGCATGCCACAATATTCTGTACCATGCAAAATATAGTTCTTAAATGGGGGAAGGGACTTGGTGACATGCCATTTGTAATTGGAGTTGCGGATTCCACCATTATTCAAATAGTGCTGAGGAACTACTACAACTAAATGCTAAATACTAAATGCTCTACTATACTATGTTATACACTCTACTGTCAGCTAATTTAATTATGTGATACTATAAGTATAAACCATATTTAAATATACTAAATAACGAAAACTCATCTTCTTCTTCTCTTCCACTGCAGATGTATCCTACTCTGACCTCACCTTCTTGGTGACCAAAAATAACAGAATATAAACAACTAAACTCCAAAAGCAGGACCACTGAAGGACACTTATATTACAAAAAAAAAATGTAGCACAATTTGCGACAGAAGTCACACTATTCACCAATTAAAAACCCTTTTTTTTTTAGCACAGCTCAAATCTACCGCCATGTTCTGCAGCGACTCTAGCACCCTCTCAATATAAATTTCAAAAACAAAATAAATACACATTAGAAGCACAACAAATTGTACAGGATGATTTATTTGCTTAGCACTTTATGAATGCTTGATCTACTCCTGCCCAGATAAGTCATCTGATCAGCACTATCCGTGTGATGGATATACTCCTCTGTATAGTCATTTACTGTGTTACCAATATGTACCCACACTGTTAATTACTGGTTGCTTATTCATATTTTGCAAACAAATTGCTTTCCCTCTACCCAAGTTTTATTATTATTATTCCCATTATAAATGCAAACATGCATAGGATGATGTGTAATTTGTTCTGTTCTATAGCAACTTATTGGGTACACAAATAACACCATAACAATTTAAATATATTGTGCCATCCATATTTTGGACTCCCCTTAATTGTTAGTGTCTAAAAGATTCTGAAAATCCTCCCCTCCCCACAACTGACACACACATGCAGTTTTGGTTTCAGTTAGCATATCTGTCCAGTATGCAAACAGGAAGTACAAAACACATTCTGAATTCCTGCATCAAGGTCATATACAGCAGATGATGATTTGTAATTTGTACTTACTTGGCATGAACATGTTAACATAACTAAAGACCATTAATTATAGTTGAAAAATATTGTCTAAACATAGGTGTAACCGCAAACACTCACTATAGAAAAATCACTTGAACCAAAGAAATAGTTTATTACACTAGGTTTGGCATTTGATAAATTAGGAGAATTCCTCCAGAGGAAATTAGTTCTAGGGAAAAAATACATTCAAAAAGTAAATTGTCCTGTGGGGTTAACTGTGATTTTCATCATTACACTGCATAGATAAGTTTGCTATACCTACCTGTTTGTTATATTTATTGTTTTTATTATGATCAGCTTTCCACTAGGAGACTTACATCCATCTAGGGTGGCAATGGCATAAACTCCACAAAATCCTCAAATTCATATTTATACCAGGATATGCACATAACTAAAACCAAAGTATGTTCAGAATTGGTTTTATGTTTGTGAGTGGAAAACTGGAGCACCTGATGATAAACCAACCCAGCCACAGTATGAGATCAACTTAGTGCTTAAGAGAGGGTAAAGGAACATCTGATGAATAACATACTGACTGATCACTACTGTGGCCAAACATTCTATGTACCACAAATTTTATCATTTGCTGTTAGGAAGTCTTGTTCAGATTCCCAGCTTATCTTCTCGTTCTCATTCATTCTGTCACTTTTTTATATTTATTGATTTTTATTTTTTTGTTACTAATTTTCTTGATTTTTGATATGTTCATACACAGTTACATAGCAGTACCAACATGTTAAACAATGCCAAATGCAGTTTTAATTAACCTATCCTCCAGCCATAACAACTGTAATTCTTTCTTAAAACTATGTAATCATCAATGGGTTGTAACTGATTCTACAACCTATTGCTGAAGGCCATTCTACCCATTTTCAATGCAAATACTAAAACGTTTAATGTTGTTTACTTGTTCTGACTCTTTTCTTCACTCTAGTAGAGCTTAGTAATCCAGTTTCGGCCAACTCCTGGTATATACCTTATATATATCTTGGGAAGATTTCAATGAAGTTTATAAGTTAGTGAAATCTTCCCTCTGTCTCTTGTTAGATAAATTCATCACATAGCAACTAGCCAACTGATACTCATAACTATCATGATACACTCTCTCTCTCTCTACACAATTAATCAGTCTTTTATGAATAACCTTGATTTTCTTCCATTAAAACCTTAGTGAGTAAATATGTGAGCCATAATCTAAATTTGCCTGACTAAAGGTTTGTGTGATGATATCATTGCATCCTACTAGTCTGCTAAGCTTTACAGCAAGTTGTCTTACCAGTATGATTCCTGAACTTAAATTCCTTATCAACGAAAATTCCAAAATTTTTGCATTCAACTTTTTCTTAAGCTCGTTTATTCAGTATGTGAAATGCAACCATATGTTACATTTATTTGCATTAAAGTTTAAACTCCACTTTCCCATCCACTTTTCTAATATTTTAAGATCATCCTGTAAAGAACTTAAGTCACTGTTTGGATGACTCTGCCCAACTTACATCATCAGCAAAGAGAGAAATTCTACACTTAATATTTTTTTTAAGCACCTCCGTAGCACAATTGGAAGAATGACGGTACATTGCGCTCTTCGATTGGAATAGGCCTAAGTTCGATTCTTGTCGCGACAGGAGGAATCTTTATCAGGGCGATTTCAATCGAAGGTGAGTTAGCTGATCTCATACGGAGGTAGCAGGGTTTTTTCTCCCGGAAACTTGGGTTTTTCATCCTGCATACAGACAAATTGGCCCTTCAGAACACACGCAATTTACAGACAAAAAATACTAGTTGTGGAGGTGGGCGGTAGATGGCGTTGATGGAGATGATTCGTAATAGAGGTTCGGTGTAGTGGTTGAGACAGTTGTAGGTGTCCTCCCACGATGAGTCTTCGGCCTCCTTGGAGGTGTCAGGAATAATAATAATAATATTAGAACCTAGATCATTTGTGGAAATTTTAAATAAGGGTCCTAACACAAAACCCTGTAGTACGTTGCTTTCCAGACTTTCCTCTAACAACACTTACTGTCATCTGTCAGTCAGCCAGTCTCCCATCTATCTCACAAGATGATCATCATTATCTGTTCAGTACCTTTTAATTAACAGTCTTATGCAGAACTATATCAAAGTCTTTGCTAATATACAAATAAATCAAAACATAGCCATTACCTTGATCTGTTTCCCTCATGTCGTCTTCACAAAAAAAGTAAGTAAATTGTCATAACCAATCTCCCCTTAATGAAGCCATGTTGTGCTGTATTCAACAACTGATTCCTGTTAAGAATATCATAGATATGATTCCTAATGATTTTTTCCATTACCTTGTCAATAACATAATTCTCTCCTTTATGCAATGAGCCATTCTTATGAATTGGAACTTTGTAAACCCATTCAAAACGAACTATTACCAACCCTAAGCAATTCATTTAATATGATCAAAAGTGGATTTTTTTGACCTTGACCTACATCTATTTGCTGTTGAAGGAGAACTATCATCCCTACCTCCAACCTTATGAATTTCCAAGTGATTTAAGATATTAAATATTCCCTCCTCCTGTATTATAGCTGCAAAATACTTAAATTCTTCTGCAACCACAGCTGGCTCAGATGAACTGGTTATGCTTAACTCATTCCTGTTATTTATCTTTACCCTTTTTTTCCATATCTGTAAAAACTTTTTGGATTAATCTTAGTATTCCCAGCTGCAATTCAAATTTTGCCTTAAAAATTTAATTAATACTTTAGTCAATGCTAATCATTGCTTATCTATCATACATAATAATTGTTATATCAGATTGATACTCTTTCCTTAGCTTTCTCTTATAATGCATTTTTTAAGAACTTTGATAATCTGACCTAACTCCAGGTTTATTACAAAATTTACTCCTGGAGATAAATTTAAGCGTTAAATTATGCATAATGCCCCTCAGTATTATTCATTTTGCATTAATTATTATTATTATTGTTGTTATTATATAAGTGTCTCCATGGAGTCAGAAGACTCATTACGGGAGTCCCACACTAATCTTTGTACATACAATGCCTATCATGCATCTCTTTAAATTCATTCACTGTCAAGAGACTCACAACTGATTATGGCAATCCATTCCAATCATTCACCACTCTGCAAGCAAAAATCCTAGTCTACATGACTTGCTAAGCACACTTAAACAACTTCCAGAGGTAATCCCCCTCTCTCTCTGTTCATAATGTATTGAAAAATTTCTATTGCGTCAATCTTATAGAGCCCTTTAATATATTTCAGTTTCTTTAATGTCTCCTCTTTTCCTTCTATAAACTAAACTTTGCAAACAACACATCTTCAACATATCCTCATTAGGAGCATTCTATAGAGATATCACCGGCTTGGTCATTCATCTCTGGATCCCCTCCACCACCTCCTGATCCCAAGAAACCCAGGTGATCAAATCTGTGTATAGTAGTCAAGATGCAGCCTAATCATAGCCTTATAAAGATAGATAATTACCTCCCTATTTTTACTTATTAGTGTTTTTTTCAACATCCAGGTATATCATAGATATGATTCCTAATCCAGGTATATCATCCTGGATTAGGAATCAGGTATAATCATATCTATGATATACCATCCAGGTATATCATTGATATGATTCCTAACACAAAACCCTGTAGTATGTTGCTTTCCAGACTCTCCTCTAAGACTTTGAGGAGACTTTGAGCTGTTTTTGCCAACTTTTTGTGCCCTATGAACTTCAATTCTCTGTCTGCCATTACCTCAAGTCCTTAGCCTCATCAATTTCCTGCAGTCTGGCATTATCAATATGATACACAGTATGTAATCTTTTCAACCAAAAATGCCTAACCTTACATTTTACATCATTAAATTAATAACCATTATCTTTCACCCATAATGCCAGTTTATTTAAATCATCCTGCAGAGTATCTATATCACCTTTATCAACTATTTCCCTCCTCAGTTTTGAATCATCAGCAAACAACTGAAATCCCCCCCCCTCCTCCTTAAATCATTTCCTATATCATTAATAACAAAATAAATAGTGTTGGACCTAGTACAGCACCTCGAGGCAGCACTCCACTAGTCACTTCTATTCTCCTAGATTACACTCTGCCATATGACTCTCTGGTGTCTATGAGTCAGCTGCCCCCCCCCCCCCCCCAATACACATTTTATCCATGCCACTAGCATCATATTCATTCTCATTTGCTCCAACTTTTCTAATAGTTTTCCATGCGGTATTCTGTTGAGGGCCTTTGCAAAGTCTAGCAGTGTCATGGTTCAGCCATTTACTTTATCTAATTCTGCTGTCACTCTATTATAAAATGTAAGTAAATTACTAAAGGCAGCACCTACTTTTTTACTAAGTCATGCTACCCACCATAGAGTATCATATTCCTATTGACCCATTGCTGAATTTTACCCTAAACTAACTTTTCCAATATTTTAACCACCACTAATGAGATAATTGCTCTGTAATTTGCTATTTCTGTCTTGGAGCAACCTTTATGTAATGGAACTATCTTACTCTCTTTTCACTCCCTTCGAACCTTGCCAGAACTGACACTGATTAAACAACTTTGTCAGAGGCACTGCCAATTCTTTCACACATTTGCATTGCGTAGTACACAGGCCAGCATGCCATCCAGTCATACTTCTGTATTCATATTGATATATTTCAATATGCTGAGCACCTCCTGTCCATCTGCTTCAATTCTCACATCAGCAACTGCAAAGTCTCCACCTGGATGATACACTCTTGCAAAGTGATCACTCACAACTGAACTATTCTGCTTGTCACCTTCTTGCCATCAGCATTGATTAAAGTCATCCTTTCATAATCGTTCTTCCTCTTACTTGCTACATAGCAAAAAAAAAAAAAAAAGCTGTTTTGAATAATTTTGGCCTGCTTAGTTAATTTTCTCTCATAATCTGATTTGGCCTTTCTTACCATAATAGCCATCCTTCTTGCCTGCACTTTGTACTAATCACGAGTATGTTGATCACTTTTTTGTTTCTATTCCCTCCACAATGCTTTCTGTTTTTTCAGCTCCTGCTTGCTACCAAGCTTGACATCTCCACTCATCCACTTAACCCCACTTGGTTTATCCTCCTGACTGTGGGAATGCACTCACATACTGTTTCTCTTATCAATCTCTTACCACTTCCTATACATTACTGACATTCTTATCTTGTAGCTTCTTAAGCCACAGCACTGTTTCAAGCTGCCTCCTAAGTCATAATGTCCATCTTTATAAACCCTTTCTTGACAGATAATTCCACAAATTTAGCAACCTCCCAGAACAAAATGCATAGTCACTTTCTGAAGGCAGGTGTCTACCTTGGTTATGGATACATCTTCTGACCTCCATACTAGAACACACGTCTCCTACTAGATCACTTTCTACTGAATTTGCCATTTTGATATATGACTCAACCACTGTTTCTGTTATCCCCAGGCAACCAGTTTTTTGCAGTGGAATTCCATTAACTAATTCAATGCTTAGATAACCTTCAGTGGCTTTGCCTCTCTGACAAAGTTTGCATTTAGTACATTGCACTATTTCAAATTTAATGATTATAATCTGCAATATTTCTTTTTATTCAGCTATTTCTGATCACTACTTGTAAATCAACTTAATATCACCTTTGTCACTTTGCTTGCACTTTACATCTTCATCATCATAACCTTGCAAGTAATGATTATAACACATAGTCAAACCTTTCTGCCCAAATTCTGTTTCTTTCAAGCTGCTTGCATCCATTCTTTCCTGGGTTTTCACTCATAGTCAAGTAAATAAAACTTACAAACTCTGTAGATGCTATATGGTCATTCCTGTACTCACTGGGTTTGGGAGTGAATCCTTCTGCTAGAACAAGTGGTAAGGTTGCAGATGCCCTTTCCACACAGATTTAGTAGGACAATCACAAACATCTATATCCATGATGGGATTTGAACCTGCAGCCTCTTGACTGGAGAGAAGATATGCTAACTGCTCGGCCAACCAGGCTGGCTACTTACAAACTCTACCCTTATTATACTAGTATATTACTTAACTGTATAAATTAAGTGGATATTAAATCCAACATTATTTCAAAGCCGAATACAGAAACTATAAAAGTTTCATGCGGAATATAGTTAAAAACTATAAAAGTTTTGGCGAAGTTTGACCAGAGAGCTTACGGGAATACACTCGCCGCCATACTGAGTTTCCCCAGACAAACAATAGGAAGCATGATCGCTAGTAAGCATCTGTATATTCATCTCCTGTTGTTTTTGATAAGTTTCCACTAGCCTGACAGCTGTTTCAAACTCATTGGTTTTTGTCAGAGACTAGGCACAAACCTAAGAGAGCAAAAACTCTCAGTACGAAGGAACTCGAAGCATGGGAGAGATGTATTTTCCTTAAGTGAACTCTCGATCGGAGTGTAACCTATTCACTAAAGTATTTACTAAAATAAAGAGCCAAAAGGCTTCACTTCGTATATTACTTAACTGTATAAATTAAGTGGATATTAAATCCAACATTATTTCAAAGCCGAATACAGAAACTATAAAAGTTTCATGCGGAATATAGTTAAAAACTATAAACGTTTTGGCGAAGTTTGACTAGAGAGCTTACGGGAATACACTCGCCGCCATACTGAGTTTCCCCAGACAAACAATAGGAAGCATGATCGCTAGTAAGCATCTGTATATTCATCTCCTGTTGTTTTTGATAAGTTTTCACTAGCCTGACAGCTGTTTCAAACTCATTGGTTTTTGTCAGAGACTAGGCACAAACCTAAGAGAGCAAAAACTCTCAGTACGAAGGAACTCGAAGCATGGGAGAGATGTATTTTCCTTAAGTGAACTCTCGATCGGAGTGTAACCTATTCACTAAAGTATTTACTAAAATAAAGAGCCAAAAGGCTTCACTTCGGCGATGCAAAATTATATAAATTAAGTTGATATTAAATCCAACATTATTTCAAAGCTGAATACAGAAACTATAAAAGTTTCATGCCAAATATAGTTAAAAACTGTAAAAGTTTCAGCAAGGTTTGACCAGAGAGCTTACGGGAATACACTCGCATAGTACGAATTGTCCCAGCCAAATGATAGGAAGCACGATCGCTAGTAAGCGTCCGTATATTCACCTCCTATTATTTGTTTGATAAGGTTTCACTAGCCTGACAGCTGTTACTAATACATCTCTCCCACGTTTTGAGTTCCTTAGTACTGGGAGTTTTTGCTCTCTTAGGTTTCTGCCTAGTCTCTGACAAACACCAATGAGTTTGAAACAGCTGTCAGGCTAGTGAAACCTTATCAAACAAACAACAGGAGGTGAATATACAGAGGCTTACTAGCAATCGTGCTTCCTATCGTTTGGCTGGGACAACTCGTAGTATGACGTCGAGCGTATTCTCATAAGCTCTCTGGTCAAACTTCGCCGAAACTTTTATAGTTTTTAACTATGTTCGCCATGAAACTTTTATAGTTTCTGTATTCGGCTTTGAAATAATGTTCGATTTAATATCCACTTAATTTATGTAATTGTGCATCACCGAAGTGAAGCCTTTTGGCTCTTTATTTTAGTAAATATTACTTAACTGTTTTCCCATCATACTTACTCTGTTGATTCTTCTTGTGCTTATTTTGGCAAAGTTAAACAGTTTCTGCAATGCAGTATAATACAGTACAATACAAACACACTAAGAAAAAATTCAGGAGCTCAGAGAACTTGCTTTCATTCACATTCTACCTATCCTAAAAGTAGCATGAATACAGTATAATGGTGGTGAATGATATTGTAGAGTTGAAGATTGGAAAGAAAAAAGAGAAAATAGAAGAAGAAATAGAGCAAAAGAAATGAAATACCAAACAGACAAATTAGGAATGGTTACATGAGAACTCCATGGATTCCAAAGGCCCATTATATGTGACCCACACAACATCTCTCATACCTCTCGTTGAACACATTCACTGACAGATCACTCAAAACAGACTCCAGCATCTCATTTCACTCATTTTTCCTTCCCTTCCCAAGCAAAAAATCTAGTCCTCACATCCTTGCTAACCACACTGTTGCTCATTTTCCAGAGAGATCCTTGGTTTCCCCTGTAGTCAGGTGCTGAAAACTTTCCTTGGAATCAATCCTATAAAACCCTTTAAGTAACTTAAAAATTTCTCATATCCTCTCTTTTCTTGCTATTAACTAACTTCTGCAACAAACAATTCCTCTATATACCATCATAGGGAACATTCCACAGACTGCTCCCTGTCTGGGTTACTTGCCTCTATATCCTCTCCAACACTTCCTCATCCCCAAGAAACCCAGTTGACCAGTCTTGTGCACAGTATTTCAGTCATATCAAAACTTTATGTAAAGAGGAATGATGATTTGTTCTTCAATAATTAAGTAATGAGTTATGAGTTTTCTTGGTCACTTTTGCAATATACCTTCTGAACTTCACCTCCCCCCCCCTCCCCATATTCTTAGATTCTTCGCTTCATGAGTTTTCTGGAGTACAGTTGCATCAGTATTGATACACAGCTTGTAATCTTTTTATCCCAAAATGAATAACTTGACACTCTTCCACATTAAAATAGCACCTTTTTCCCAAACTGCTTGCCTATTTAAATCATCCTGCAAGCTCTCTCTCCATCAACATGATTCACTATTACTCCACTCAATTTTGCATCATCAGACAACTGAATATTTCCTTTCATTTCCTGTATTATTTATGCACATATTAAGCAGTACTGGTACTAGCACAGAGGTTAGCATCACACTGCTAGTCATCTGCTTTCTTCCTTCTTCTCATATACTACTGTATGGCATCTATCTATTATCCACCATTATATCCATATTACCACCTTCATATCCATCCCCATTTGTTCTGATTTTCATAACAGAGTTCTACATTGTATCCTGTCAAATGTCTGCAAAATCCAGCAGTATCGTTGTGTAGCCATCCACTTTATCCAACTCTGCTGTCACTCTATTATAAAAAGTGAGGAAATTGCTAAGACACGACCTATCTTTTACAAAGCCATGCTGTCCCCAAAAAGAGTATCTTATTTTATCCAGCTGTTTCTGAATTCTGTCTGTGACCAACTTTTAAATTACTCTTACCACCACTCTGAGATACCAGTTGGTCTATAATTTACAATCGAACCTTTGAAGCATCCTTTATGCAACAGAACTATTTTTGACTATTTTTTCCTTCTCATCACTTCTTCTGCCATTTCCACCTCTCCTGAGACTTGACTAGAGCTCAGTTAAACAGCCTTGCCAGAGGTAATGCCTATTCCTTTACACATTCTCATAATACACAAGCTGATATACCATCTATTTCATGGCCATATTTTCATTGAGATGCTTCAAAATCCTCACATAATCAAAATTTGAGAATAGAGGTTGATGAATTGGAAACACTTCTAATTCATCTTGAAAATTGGATCTATGTAGACCCTTGCATAGTGGTCAGTCAGTAACTCAAATATTTTTTCTGCTTCTGTCACTTCATTACCATCAGCACTCATTAAAGTTATCCTTCCATAGTCATTCTTCCTTTTATTTGTCACAAGTGAAAGAACTCTTTGGGATTTTCTTTGTCCTACTTAGCTAATTTCTATTCATAATCTGATTTTTGCCTTCCTTACTATGCTTGTCATCTTTCTTGACTGTGTCATATACTGCTTGTGAGCAGTATATGGCACAGTCAAAACAAGAAGTCATACTTGTGGGCAAGTATGACTTCTCAGTCATAATCAGATCCTCTGATGCTGTGACCGAATCCAAAACTCTTGATCCTTGTGTTCCCCACCACATGCTGCTTAAGACAATTGTCCCTCAAGACATTCAAAAATTCAGTTCTCTTAGTACTTGCTATACTTGAATTTGCTTGTAATGATCACTCACACTTTGCACTTGCCAAACTAATTTGCCTAAAATTTCCTGCTCATCACCATCTATATCAGCATCCAACATCTTGTCTTATAAACATTTGTCTCACATTATATACCCTCAGAGCCATTGATGCTATTTCCACTGTGATTCTCCATCCTGAGAGGACACAATTAATTTATCATAACACTCTACCACCATGTTTACATTCCCTGTTAGAACATCCTCCTCATTTAAAGAAGTTTCACTGATACCAACAATCTTTGCAGAGAATGCCACAACCTTGTGGCATTGATTGACTTTATTCCTTATACTCCTAACATTTGCATGCAGAAAAACCAGTGCATTGCCATTATTCTTGTAGCCATTATTACTTCCCTCATACTCCACCTGGCTCTGCAATATAGTGTACATCCTCTCATTTCTCAAACCACTCTCCCCACATGAGGCTATCCCTACTAAGTTCTACCTTTGCAATTCTAATTTCCCTGGTCTTACATTTCCTCACTTTCCCCTGTCTCTCTCCTTTATGCTTCTCTCTCACACCTATTCTTGTTCTTCTCACACTCACTAACCTCTCCAGCCTCCTCATCTCTTCTTTCTTCCTCCTCAACTCGGTCTTCATTCCTTCCATCTCCTTTCTCAGCATTGTGTGTGTGTGAATGTCAATTGACATTCACACACACACACACACACACACACATGAAAAATCACAGTCATTAGTCAAAACATCTTCCTCTGCCACACTGCTCAAGGCCAAATCTATATACACATCTTTCACACCCTCCAGTGAATGCCAATTTGCGGATACTACTGATATCCACAAATTGGCATTCACCTTTCCAAAGCACAGATATATATTTTATATATATCTCTGCTGCTGTTAAATTCTGAGATCGAAATACTTATGTCTAGATACACATTCCTGTTCCTCACCTGCCACATTTTTAAACCACTAGATGTATGCACAGCAAGCTATGAAATCATCAGCTATGCTACGAATAACGTAGTCTTTAAATTGTAGCAGCTGTGTCAAAACATATTAAAACTGGCAGCTGCAATTGATATAATTGGATACAATATAGAGATAATAATGTCTGAACGAAAGATCATACCAGTCATACAAAAAATTGTCAATTTCACTATTACAAACTTAAAAATTAATATTGGTAGCATTATAAACAATAAAATCCTTCCTTACTACTAATACATATCTTTGTTTAACAACTCACATCACCTAACCACATATGTCTTCACATGCTAGTAATACCTCCACCTTCTTCGGATAGGGGAATATTGGTGAATAGAGAAGTGATGTCAAAACTGACTTTCAAAAAATTTGAAATGGATAAAATTTTTCATATAAGAAGAGGTATGGCTAGAAGGGTTTTGTCAGCTGCTTTGCTAATCTAAAAGAGAATGAACATGTATCTACTATGCATCGGGTTATTAGGTTTATGGATTTCTGGTAATTTGTATATCTGAGGGCCAGTGGAGGGACTAAAAGACTAAAGTTTTTTCATTAATTCAGAAAGCAAGGATGTTACACTTTTGAATAATCTTTTTGATATTATTTTCAGGAAACTGATGAGGTTGTAAAAAAGTTTGTGAGTATCACATTTTCTGATTAAGATGTTCATTTTATGTTTAAAAGAACATTTTTGACCAGTGAAGTTCATTTGAATTAACTGGGTTTTTACTAGTTGAAATATTACAGGAACCAAATTAACCTACTAGTTTTGCCACTGAAAAAAGAGGGAAAGAAAACGTGCGGCTTCTTCAGAGTAAACACACAAAATATAAATGTAAGGTTAGGAACCGTAAACTAAAAACATTATCAAGCAAAGTTTGTAGAAACTGTTACAGTCTGAATAATGGAAACTTGCAAGAGGTGGCACAAGTTAACTGCATTCCAGCAGATAGTTTGCTGAAAATATTGAAATCTAGTATCTGAAAGGTAATCAGAAAGTATCTGAAATTATCAGCTAAATAATTAAATAAGTCTTATTTATTCTATTAGTGTTGTGAATTAAACGATAAAAAAAAAAAAAATCAAAGATTCCAGAGATGCTGTTCACCAAACCTGGCATCCATCATTTGTCCACTTTCTCCAAACCTATAGAATTACAACTACTACCTGGACAAAATGCAGTCCAAACAAAATCTTGTACATTTAACGCTTCTCTACTGCCTTATTATACTTTCAGAGTTCTCTTCTCTGGAGAAGCCTTCCTCATCAAATGTTTCGATTGGAAACGACTTGAGTTTGATCCCATCATGATGAGAAGAATCTTTATAGGGATCTTCAATTGAAGGTGAGTTACTGCTTTCATTCAGAGATAGCAGGGTTTTTCTCTTGGAAACTCAAGTTTTTCATCCCTCATACAGGCCAACAGGATACCATAATTTACAGACACAAAATACTATTGGTGATGGTGGTAGATGGTAGTAGTGTCATAGTGTGTAGTAGGAGATCGATTAAGTAGAGGAGATGGTAAGTTGTTGTGTAATGGAGCAATGTGCCTTCCTGCTGAGTCCAAGGACTCCTTGGAAATGTCAAGTAATAATAATAAAAGATTACAAAAACCTACTTCTTTTGCTAACCTTTCCTCTCCCATTCTGTTTAAGTAACTATACCACCTTAGATTAGCTCTGCTCACTCATTCCTGAATGCTAACAATGCAAAGTTTCTTCCTAATATCCCAATTTTTAATATGGTTCTGCCATTGACGTAATCAGTTTACTCCCCTGATTTTTCTTAGACCTCTCTGTTCTTTAATCAAATGCTTTATTTGTAACATTTCTAACTCAGTTCTGAGATCCATAATTTAAACATGAACACTGTCTTGCATGCAGTTAGTTTAATGTTTTGACTAATTTCTCTATTATTCCATATAAGTTTAGTCATTTGGTACTATGAGAGCCTTACTGTAACCATCTGGAATTTGACCATGACCAGGCCATCTGAATTATGCAGTGGCTAATAATTTTGTGTAAGCTTTTCTAATTCTGTTGTCTGTTTCCATATTTTTGCCATCTTCACTAAAAATTGTTTCTAAATAGGTAAAGTTTTTACTTCGTCTATAAGTTCTCTATTCAGAATGCATTAATTAATGTTTTCATTGATTCTATATAATAGAATTTCTTTTTATTTATTTTCATATGCAATTTTGATTGAGTTAGGGAATCCTGCAGACTTGACTTCTGCTGGATTTGTTTAGGAATGCAACATCATCTGCATAGATAGAGATTAACATCTTCAATTTTTGATATCAGGCTTAATGTCACTTTCCTTCATAATGTGATCCATATAGATGACGAATAACAGCAGAAATAATGTGCACCCTTGTCTTATACCTGATTTGACATAATCTTTCTGCATTCCTTCAGTTCTAAATGCTGTCTTGAAAACTCAAATGTAGATTATGTATTGCTTAATATAATGTCCCATTTACACCATATATTGTAGTGTTTTGAACAACTTTTCTTTTGGCACCTTGTTTTATGCCTTTTCTACATCTATAAAACTTAAATACAGATCATTCTCATATTCTCATGATTTCTTAACTGTTGTCTTAAAGTGAAAATTTGATCCTACCAACCACTATGTGGTCTGAACTCAGCTTGTTCTTCTCCAAGTTTTCCTTCCACTCTTTTTCTTACTCTGTTTTCTTAAGTATGCTTGCATTACTCTTATCTGCTGCTGATTCTAAAAAAAAGTTTCAAATTTGTATTTGTTATGGTGAAGCATGGTTTTCTTCCATTTGATTCTGTCTAAGGTATCCAAGGCATGGTCATCTAGACCTGACTGACCATATTTATGGCAGCAGATGTATTTTTTTATGTTCTAGGCAGATTTGCAGATCTCCCAGTTTGACTATAATATGATAAGTTGCAAGAACAAGGAATTCTGAATACATGGAACAGAGAGGGAGAGAGAGAGAAGGTAAAGAATCTGTGGGAGAGTGGATAAGGGCAGTCAGCATTCGAATGAGTTTTGAATGCATTGCAGAGATTGTACATTTTTAAAGTTCTGGCTGTTTTTTCCCAAGTGTCCCAGATATAAGGAACAATGATAGCATTACTATAGTCAGCATGTTGAGAGGGATGGGAGGAGCAATTATTTTATTGATCTGTTTGGCATTGTAAGCATTGGACAAGAAAGTCTGACAGATAAAGGAGAGTTCTATAGTAGGTGTTCAGCCTCAGTAGAACAGAAATTGGAGGTTTAATTAACAACGCTTTTGATAACACATTTGGACATGTTTAGACATGCCCAGATGTCTTGGGAAAGACATGTCTGGTATTCATTTCTTAATCTACTGTCAGCATCTTCAACAAGGATCAACTTTTCCTTTTTCTTTTTGTCAGCTGCCTTCTCTAATGACTGACTCGAAAAATTCCTCTATTTCCTTAGAATGTTCTTTGGGACCACAGGCACAAATATGTCTTAGTATCCAATTCTCCATTCCAATGTTTGTCAACATTGCTCTGCTTGATGCTACCTGTCATTCAAGAAATTTATCCTCATATTTGGTGTTGAATGCTGTAACTACTTCCTTTCCTTGATCATTATTGCCTCAACATCTGATATTTGTTATTTCAAAGAATCAATCCCATTTTTGTCGTCTTTGTTTCAGTAATATTAGTTATATCCTCCTGGCACTTCACTGGTTCTTCTGCATTTCTAAGTCTTTTCTCTTGATACTTCTTAAGTGCCAACATGCTGATGGTGATTTGGAGTTCATAGAATTTGAAAGCATTTACAACATATGAAGTGTTAAGGGAAATTTTCCAGTTTTATGCAATTTATTTCCACATGCACTTCAAAATTCAAAAATATGTATAGTATGATTTTATTTCATACTATATATATTTTTAAATAGTATATATTTCATATTTTTACATATTAAATTTCAAATTATTGTAATGCTGGCCTGGTTGGCCAAGTGGTTATCATATCCATTCTCCAGTCAGCTGGTTATGAGTCCTAATCCCACAGTGGGCAGGAATGTTTGTGATCGTCTTTAGATGGGAAATGAATTTCATCATCCTGTGTGAGACCACCATCCTTCTTATTGGATGCAGATGCCAAAATGGCTTGAAATTTTCTGTTATTTTCTGTTTTGTCTCTAGAGCAGGGTTTCTGGACTAAAACTTAATTAAAAAAAAGAAAAAACCTTAACCCACTCATGGTACTAATGTACCATATAAGCTTACAACTCTTTGTGAGTGTGGGTATCACAAAAAAAATAATAAAATAAAAAATAAAAAATTGCAATTTAATATGTATTTAAATTGCAAATTATTGTAATTAATAAAATGTATTATTTGTTTAGTGCTTGGGTGTTGAGGAAATAGACCGCCATCTTTTGCAGTGTAGTGAATTAATGCCTGTACTACAGAGAACCACTGTAATGGGAATTCAACCAGATCCCCAAGCAGAAAGTAGTAATAGGGGTAAGTTTACCAAAATATTTTTAAATATACACACACACACACACTGCTTGGAAAGAAGTCAGGGTGCACCGTGCCATGTAACAAGTCGTGTTTGTGACAAATTCAAATTGTAGGAATATGATTCTCCCAAGTCAGTAAAACTGTGTCCAGGTGAAATGGCTGTGAGAAGGGACCAAATGGAGTTTGAAAGAGACATTTTGATAGGATGCCAAGTTGCAGGCATATCTGTTTGGCAAATTGTTGACAAATTGGGCCAACTTAGATCAATAATCACTCCTACAATACTGAGATGGAAGTGCAGGATGCTACCTGCAGTGGACAATTCACCACACTCACCAAATGTGACCATAGGGTGCTGCAAAGGATAATATGTAAAACCTCCATTCATTGGCTGACACATTGAATGCAGAGTTTCGGGCATCAACTTCAACACAAATCTGCACAAAAACATTCAGAGCCGAGGCTCACAACATGTTTCCATGATAGGACTGCAATATGTAAGCCTCACATTACCTGAACCAACATGCAGCATCATCTTCACTGGTGCAAAGAGCCTCTACAATGGGACATGGAAGCTTGGAAAGCTGTGTTATGTAGTGATGAATCATACTACATCCTCTACTGAACAGATGGACAGGTGTGTGTGGCAGATGCCCAGTGAACGTCTCTTACCTGAGTGCATAACTCAGAGGTGGCAGTGTAATGGTTTGGTCCTGTTTTTTCTGGTTTGGCATTGGATCTCTGTTTGTGGTGCCACAAACAACTCCGAGAGGTTTCTGGACAATGCAATGCATTGCTTCCTACTTTGTGATATTTCTACAAAACTGACTACTGTCTCTTTCAGAAAGACAGTGCACTGTGTCATAAGGCTGCTGCTGTAACTGTGTGGTTTGTGGACATGAATTTTACTTGATTGGCCTCCACAGAGTCCTGATCTGAAACCTGTTGAACGAACTGAAGCATCGGGTGAGTTCAAGGGACATCCACCACACAGCAGTCCATGACATCATTACATGCCTGCAGGAAAAATAGTCCAAAATTCCACAAACATATGATTGTGATCATTGATAACGATCCCACTGATCGTTATCATATGCTTGTCAAAAGTATGCCCCGTAGGATTGCTGCAGTTATCGCAGTGAAAGGAGGTCAAACATCTTATTAAGGTGGGAACCACGGCTCTTTGTTCCTCACTTTATGCTGTCCATTGACTTCTTTCCAAGTGATATAAATTTTAAAAAAATATCAAAATAAATGTGCCTATTACATAAGAATTATGATTGTCATGATTTATCATTTTCTGGAACATACATTCAACTCTCAACTTAAACAAACACTATTATAATAAACTCACTTCTCATTCACTGTAACAAACTCCGAAAATGTTCTGTTCAAAGATCCATCCATTGATTCTTATGCCAAAGGAAATGGTATATATTGAATAAGTGCCTGGTAGCTTGCTCCACCTTTGCCACGAGTTGCCTTGGTGTTGCACTACTTACTGGATAAGATAGTACAACACTATATTTAGTCCTGAAGATATTTTCAGGCGCAAACTTTGTTTGCTCTCACTGGGATAAAGGATTAAACTAAATCTATTATAGTCTAACCTAGTGATAAATAAATTTTCAACATCTTTCTCTAAATCCAGAGTAATTTTTAAAAAAGGTGATAAACCTTTTGGCAACTCCCATAGGCACAGATGACTTGCTACTACTTCTGCCTGGTATCTCCAGCTCTGGGCCTGGCTCCCACTGAAGAGACCTCAATAAAGGTCGAAACTAGTCTGGGTAGATGGCCAATCCCTTTAATGCATAACAGTATACATATCCACATAGGAAATGTGTTTTGCATTATGGGAGATACTGGGTTAGAAGTGCCTGGTAGCTTGCTCCACCTTTGCCACGAGTTGCCTTGGTGTTGCACTACTTACTGGATAAGATAGTACAACACTATATTTAGTCCTGAAGATATTTTCAGGCGCAAACTTTGTTTGCTCTCACTGGGATAAAGGATTAAACTAAATCTATTATAGAAATGGTATATAGTAAATCTTCAACTGGAACAGACTATTCCTTTGGTCATTTGTAGTTAAGGTTTAATGTACTCTAAAAGAGTATATAGGATGTTATGATCATACAGTAATACAAATATGATTTTTACTAGTTTGCCATTAACAGTTTTATTTTAAAATGATAGTAACAGTAGGAAGGCCCATTGAAGTTTGGTCATTATTAATGTATTCAAGATATGTTGTTGGAGGGATAGTATATGGTGAAACCAGTATTTGAATTTTTGGCCACAGCTTTTGGTTCAAAATCTTCCATAAAGAAATTAGCTATATTGGGAAGCAGGAGAGAGAGTGTTGAGATGTGCATTGACAGCTTGTCTATAGGGAAGGGATTCCAACACCATTATCATAAATAACTTTCCTTGAAAATAGAGATGTAAAATCTAAAATGAATTAGGAGTTAATTTAGGTGATACAAATCTCATATTTGTATCACCTAAAAGCCTCAAATAATTTTGCCATATATGTTCATGCATGAAACATGCTATGCAAACCAAACTTAGATTAATGGACCTGTAGTTCGTTTGATAACAGTGTCCTTTGGTTGACATCTTGTTAACAGAATGTTTGTTTCATCTAAGTTAGGCTAAAATTCTCAAAAAATATAAAATCCACACTTCTTTTACTCCTCTAACCAGACTCCATTCCTTGCTTTGCACATCAAAACCAAATCATGATAGCTTAAAGTATCTAAGTTTTTACCATCTTTTTGTAACCGCGACGTCCTGTATTTTGGTCAGGCAGAGAAATCTATTGAACTATGTAGAGGAGCATGTGAGAGAGATCACCTATAATAGAACTAGAGGCACCGCTCAGTCTAATCATTCTCTTAATTCCGCTAATCCTGATGAAGAATCCACCATCCACCCAGTGATCTTGGATAAATCAGATAACATTTTTAGATGCTGTGATGAGCTTGAAAGAAGAATTGTTGAATCGACAGAAATTTATCTCAGTTCAGTCCACCTTAATACAAACATAAGCTATAATTTCTCTGATTGTCATTCCTCAGCCATCCAGCTTCTTGACAGAAATTATCCTTGATGTGGTTTGCCTTGATGCAAACCTAAGCTGTAACCTCTCTGTTTGTTACTCCTTAGCCATCCAACTTTGGCATATGTAAGATCATACTCACTTGCACATGCTCTACAATAACTGTGGGTTCCAGAATACCTTCAAATATCAACAATTTGTTTGTAACTTAATATTATAGCAAGTGTTCTCTAATAATGTATATTGGTATTTTTCTTTTTTCACTTCCATGTTATGCATCTAGTGAAGCCTTCTAGCAAGATGAAACTAGTTGGGCATTCAAAATAATAAATAGTTTTTTTTTATTTTGTTATCCCTCAGCTTTTAGTAATTTAATTAAAGTTTCTTTAATTATGTCAGATAGCTGAGTAATTCTTGCATCAGAAAAAAAATTACACATACCACACACACAAATAATACATCTCTCTATATGGAATAGACAATAATTTATCAAGCAACCTGGAATATTGTTATAATAGTAAGAAGGACATTGACCAGAACAGATGAGGTTGTGGTGGTTCTTGCATTTAATGCTCTGCTATGTAGAAGTATCTTTTTTAATTCATTATTATGTCAGAATATTCTGGATGTTTGATGTTTTTTTTTTTTTTTGTTACAAATATATCTTCAGTTAAAAAAAACTAAGCAGTCGTCACTCGTCATATCAGAAATCATATTATCTATATTTGGATGTAAAATAGAGCACTGAGATAAAAATTGCACTCCTTGTGTATGTTGTGCTTCTTTTGCTAAATCTGAAAGCTTAGTTCAGTTTCAAGTAAATTCAGAATAAATCAAACAGGAACAAAAAAGAAAGAAAAAAGATCAAAGTACCAATTCCTGCTTTTGGTTAAGTTATGTAATAGAATAGAGAATAGAAGGAGGATGAATAAGTCCAGCTAGAAGCATAGAAAAATCAAATTCAACTTTAAATAAAATAACTAAATCCTCCATTGCCTGTATAATCTCCAAAAAGAATTTGGCATATCTTTTGGAAATTATAGCTTCACCAGTATAATAAATATGGTTGTGAGAATTTCTCAACATTTGAAAAGACTTGCCTATGCCGATTATCGAATAACTTGGGAGTCAGCTGCAAAATTTCTTCTAGTCACTGACTTGACCTGAAACCTAAGGCTTTCTTCTGCCAGTTTATTCTGAGGTTTACTGAAAGGTTATATAGGTACATCAAAATTTTGAATTTCTAAATTTCAGTTCCTATTCTTTTCAGCTGTAGGTAATTTAGTTAGTCTCATACAGAAATGGCACAGTCCTGAAAAACTAGTCTTTAATTCTGAAAAATAGGAGAACTAGCCAGAATACTTACGCAATTAACAGTCATAATGTACTAGCCTTAGTTGCTTCAGCAGTAATTCCAAATTCCAACCATCCCTGCTCAGTAGGCAGCTTGTTTCCATCCTTTATCATCACCTGTAGATGAGTTCATTTCTAAGGAGTGCCCAAATGACAAGGTGATAAGAATATGTTTCATAACAGCTGCCATCTCTTTTGTTCTGATACAAATAAACTAGTATGTGTATATGGTCACAGCAATGAGCACAGAACATTCCATCAAAATATATGAGCCTGTGGAAAAGGATTATGAAAGGAAATATTTTAGCATACCATTGATAGACAGTAATTAAAGACACCAAACTAGCTAAGAACAACAAATGGCTGACATCCAACTGTATTAAAAAAAAAGTTTCTTAGATCATCTCTCTTATTTTGCACAGTGATGGGTCATATTCTCCTGTGGTTATGAAGTATTTCAGTAATTTTGGATAATTTTAAATTTCACTATGGAAAATTAAGTGGATGAATTTTTTTGAAAACTACAGAATTTATGATTGACATTCATTCTTATGATTTAAGCAAAACAGGAAGGAAATACTGTGGATTGTGAACATCATTGTAACCTGAACATGATTGAAAAGACTTCAAATTTAGCAAACAGATTTGAGCAATATTCTAAATCAAAAGAAAAAAAATACCCCCTAAAAAAAGAATTAAAGATGAGGGAAGAAAAAAAGAAAAAAAAATTCTGGTTGATTGTAAAGTGAAATGAGGCAAAGAAAATGCTTGTACCATGGGAAACATTACTAATAGAAAGAAACTTATAATTTGCTAATTCTAAGAAAAAGGTTACACACCTATTGTAGAAATATGTTCTTAATTATAGCACAAATCAAATAATCAAAAAAAAAACAAGAAAAGTTATGAACTGAAAGAACCAGTGTCAGCATATCTGTTGCAGTTAATGTAACAGCTATTGAAATTCTTTCTACAGGTATTGGGGAGAAGATTGTAAATTTATTAACTAGTGTTATTTAATCACTTTTATGGGTTTTATTTTTACACTCTGTTGAAAACAAATCGAAATTAAAAAAGAAATAAATATTTAGAATCATTTAACCCTGCGGAGTCACGGTCAAAAAAATTGCAGCTTAGGTCGCATGTATCTGAGAGATACATTCATTACTAGTATGTGCTAAAATGTGATAAAACTTTTAAAAAAAAACACTGCAAATATATTACATTATGGTTTATTTATTTTCAGTTACAATCTAGAAATTATTGAACAAAGAAATATAAAGAATAAAAATTTTGCCGATTGTTGCGTTGTAAACCAGCTAGAGTTGACACAAAATATTCTGCGACTGTCTTCTTATTGGATTTTTCCTCCATTTTGATTCTTTATCCTTTCCAAGAAAGTACTCTTCATTCATGTCTAATTCATCTTCACTTTCTTCACTAGAAATATCTCGTTCGGTATCCGAATCTTCTGAATGAACTTTCACGTAATCTTCTAAATCACTTTTGACTCTATCATTCTCATCATCAGACTCGAGTAACATTCGTCAAATCTCTTCAACATCTGATGGATTATCCAATCGATATACACATATTTTTCCAGCCATTTTCAATGGTAAAAAAAAACAAAAAAACAACTAAACCAATACTATACTGACATCAGAGTTCACAGTATCTCTCAAATGCAGTTTACTGTCAAATATCACACACCTTTACATAACATGTGTTGAACCAAACTGACAGCAAAAAACAGTGCGGAATATCACTCATAATATACACATGCTCAGCTAGTCATGACCTTCAAGCTATACACTGAATATGTGTAAGAATATTTATTTAAACAATTTGCATGTATCTGTCAGATCAACCACGACCTCCACAGGGTTAAAAATAATTTTCAATTTCATTTTGATTAAGGATAATAATTCATGAGCCAAGAGGCTATTTTTTTTTCCTTTTTTCGGTGATGTAAATTAAGTTAAGGGGATAATAAATCCCTTACTATTTCCCTCGTAATGTAAAACAGTAATACATCTCCTAGGAGCTGCGCTTTACGTTATGAGAAAATATTAAGGACAGTGATCGAGACTTGCTCCACCTTGCTCCGAGTTGATCTAGTGTTGTACTACCAGGTGTTGACTTATGTTTGGACTCACTGAAAGTTCTTCGGCATGAAACTCTTAGATTTTGATCTTCGAGTTTCTTATTCGCCTTTGAAATAATGAGGGATTTATTATCCCCTTAACTTAATTTACGTTGCCAAAAAAAAAAAAAAAAAAAAAAAAAAAAAAAAAAAAAAAAAAAAAAATAGCCTCTTGGCTCTTTATTGTAATAATAATATATGGGTACACCTTTCTGGCAATTCATATAGTAAAATATGTAAGTTCAGTTCACTTAAACCTTGGTATTATCCAGGTTTAAGTGAACTCCATTATCCAGTCTACCTATGAGTAGGTAGACTGGTATTATCCAGTCTACCTACTCACTGATGAGACCTCAATAAAGGTCGAAACTGGTCTGGATAGTGACCTTCCCTCATAATCTAAAACAGTAATACATCTCCTAGGAGCTGTGTTTTACATTATGAGAAAATATTAAGGACAGTGATCGAAACTTGCTCCACCTTTGCTCCGAGTTGCCCTAGTGTTGTACTACTAGGTGTTGATTTACGCTTGGACTCGCTGAAAGTTCTTCGGTATGAAACTCTTAGATTTCGATCCTCGAGTTTCTTATTTGGCTTTGAAATAATGAGGGATTTATTATCCCCTTAACTTGATAATAATTCATATTTAGATTTAAAAAAAAAAAAAAACAACCAAAATGAAAAATGCACTCAAAACATACTGATATATCTTATGATCTTAATTGCCTTTCCCTAATTCTAAACTTTAGAATTTACTAAAGACACTATATTTAGAATATACTAGACACTCTAATAAGCAAATCATTGCAGATTGTAGCATATGCAAATACTAACATCACGTCAAGAACAAAAGAGAAAGCAGAAGAAACATATTTGGATTTTGAAAAATCAGCAGGATAAAACTAAAAATTAATCAACAGAAAACTAAAATAATGATTAATAACCAGGCAGAATTAGACTGATATAAGTGGGAAGACTGGGAACCTTGAAATAGAAAAAGTGGAACAATTCAAATATTTAGGGTAATGATCACAAGCCCACCAAATGAGATGGTAGAAGTGCAGAATGGAATAAAGAGGGGTAATCAGGCTTTTTATTCTCTCTCTCTCTCTCTCTTTCTCTCTCTCTCGTGTATTCGGCTCAAAATATCCATTGGAAGATGACTTCTTTGAGTGCCATCTCTTATCAGAGGTCAGCGACCACCTTGGCAAATTTTGAGCAATCCTCAGCCACTCTGAACAGTCCCTCAGAGCTCATGCCATTCTGATGTCTGCCAGCCAAGATTTTGTTCATCTTCCTTGTCTTCTTCCATTTTTCTTCCCTTTTATAATCAATTGAAGTAACTTATATTTTTCATTATGAACTAGGTGACCAAAATATGCAGTTTTTCTTCCTTTTATGGTATCTAAAAGTTCATGTGATTTCCCCATTTGTTCTAGTAATTCTTGATTAGACATTTTTGCTGTCTATGGGATTCTTAACATTTGTCTGTATAACCACATCTCAAAAGCTTCAAGGTTTTTTTTATTGATGTTGTCTTCAAAGTCCAAGTTTCTGCACCATACATAGCATTTAACCATTTTTACTCTAAGCTCTAAATTTAAATTGCAGTTGATAAAATCAATAGACAGTATTGATTTCATCAGGAGAAAATTTTTTCAGGCTATTTCAATTCTAACTTTTATTTCCAATTTTGAATTGCATTCTTCATTTAACCAGCATCCGAGATATTTAAATTTTGTCACTCTTTCTATTTGTTTTCCATTTAAAGAAAGTGCTGAATTAAGAATTGGTTTCTTGCTTATCACCATGAATTTAGTTTTGTTGATATTTATTCTTAATCCCAATTTTGCACTTTCTTCGTTCACCAGTTCGAGAAGATTTTGAAGATCCTGAATATTGCAGCCAGGAGAGCTGTGTCATCAGCATATTGGATGTTATTGATGATTTCACCATTTACATTAATCCCTTCCTCTCTTCCTTTTAAGATTTTTTTGAAATGTGGCTTCTGAGTATATGTTAAAAAGGAGAGGCAACAGCACACGTCCTTGCTTTACTCCTCATTTGATGTTAATGGAATCTAATAACATTATCAGCTTGAACAGATACCTTAATGGAATCTAATAACATTATCAGCTTGAACAGATGCCTTTTGGTTCCAATATAATGAAGATTGGAAAACTAAAAAATGAAAATATATAAATTGATAATTCATCTAGTTGTTACGTTTGGATGTGAAACCTGAATATTTATAGCATGGGTAGAGAAATTTGATTTTAGCTTGTGAAAGGAAAATCTTTAGAAAAATATTTGGCCCTGTGAGTAATAATGGTCTCTGGAGGATCAGATATAAGTATGAGTTATATCGACTCTCTGAAGAACCTACAATATCTAGTATAATGTGTATATGTGGGCAGAACATGTTTTTCACATCGAAGATGATAGAAGAAGATTATAAATAGTAAAATTCTTGGTAAAAGACCAAGAGGAAGACAGAACAAAATGGATAGATACCATTTCAAGATCGCAACATCATATTGCTATGTCCAAACCTCAGAAGTAAGATCTTAGAGAGACAGGGTAACTCCAGGAGGCTAGGGATTGATTTGAGCTGTAGAGTCTAGTAAGAAGAAGATGAAAATATATGATATTTCTTTTCCTTTCTCATTTAACATGCGCAGGCACCACAATATTTTACTGTTATGGTGCCTGCGCATGGACCAATGTTATGGACCCATTCATGCCTGTTAGATCCTAACTGTAAATTGCATAGGAGCAACAGGATACTTATGCTTAATCTGCAATGAATGCACACATGGGCTTCAACTTGAAGTGCATAATTTTGTCCTTAAGTTTTCATACATAAACTTTCATATTTCTCTCATTCATATTTCAGCTGATTATCCTACAATTATTGGATTTGAGCCTTTGGTAAATCAAAGATTGTTACCACCTACATTTCCACGCTACACGAAAATTAAAACAAGGAAAGAGGCTATGGAATATCTTGAAACACTGGTGTTAAGATTAAGAACAGTTTGTCGCATAATTGAGTATGCTGCATTTCACTCAGCATTAGTAAGTAAAAGTTACCTATATATATATATATATATATATATATATTTTTTCTTTTGTTACAGAATGACCTGCTTAGCTATTAAATGTAGTCTTATTTTAATTATTTAGAAAGACCATAATAAATATTAGAAATGTTAGCCATTAATTTCTTAGCATCTTTCACTTCAATAAATGCATGATGTACGATATTAAATATAACAAATGTAAATTTGAGAGGTTTTCAGTGTTGTTAAATTTTATTGCCTTCTAAATTAGTGATCATTGGTTTCATTGATTTCATTGGTGATCCACACAACTCTATTATAAATATCTATAGCTAAAAATTACTCAGAAGGATGTATATAATTTCACAAAAAATATCTCATATGTAAAAAAAGTATACCAAGTACTGAGAAAGCCAGACGTTGGTTGTAATTCAAAAGTGGCTGCTTATTACTGGCATTGTTTTTATCGATAGTGATGATGTTGCTGTAAAATGATATTGCTCAAATTTCAGAATATTAAGTTCCTAACATATAAAATAGTAATATTAATCAAATATTAGCCACTTCTAAATCTCATCCAACCCACTACTTCCTTAGTACATAGCTCACTTTTTAAATATGAGATCACATCATGTATCTTATATAAATGAAGTAGGAAACATGATCAGTAAATAACTGATCAAAATGGTTAAATAATGTAACCTGGTGAGTGGTGTGACCAAATATGATCTCCCATATTTGGTTGAAAATATTTGAATAATGTGTCCTGTAAGAGGAGTCTTTTTTTGGGGGGGGGGGGTGATCTCCTACCAACTTCCATTTTAGAGAAAATGATATTCTATATGTAATTGAAATCAGTTTAGTGAAATGACTTACAGACTTGTCTGTTGAGTAAGCAACATTATTCATTTGGTTAAGTTTTCCAAAGGACCTTATGTGATACTAGATTCCAGACTTCGTTCAAAATTAGCTAAACAATGTGGCTAGAAAAATCTACAGGAAGAGGTGTATGAAAGTTTTTATGGAAAATTGAAGACAAGTAGCTTGAGTTGTGAATGGCAGATGGAAATGTACAAATGTTATGTGAAGTAGTGGTGTGTGTGTGGGGGGGGTGATGTCCAAAAGAGTGAAAACAAGAACAAAACACATTGATTGAATCAACAAGGGAATGATGTGGTGAAGTGTTCTGCAAATGAGAGAAAAATTATAACTTTATGGTGAACAGAAGAATTATAACAAAAAGTTCCTGGCATGCAAATCATCATGTTCCCAGAATATAGAGAAAAATGTGAAATGCTAACATTACATGAATGCTGACTAGCCCACTTTTGTATGTGATTAGAGTTAAGTGAAGAAATTGTGGTGGCCAGTTCAGTGGATCAGCTTTTGTGAAATACCTATAGAAAAGACAATGCAGTAACACAGCATCTGTTGTAAAGTGACTGGAGGAAGTCAGTGAAAGAGTGGTTATCTATTATATATGTAGTTATCTTCTGGATACAGCCAAGCATTATGGGGGTTTTGGTGCCCAACCCCAGATATGAGAACAATATTCTAAGGCTGAGCAGATTTGGGATTTATAAAATGTTAGGAGTTGAGCAAAAGAGAAGTAGTGTTTAGAAAAAAAAAGCATACCAAGTTTTTTGGATGTTGAATATGCTATGGACATGTGTTCATGCCAGAATAGGACAGATGTGAGAGATGACACAAGAAGAGAAAAACTGATTTTGATTGGTGAGCAGAATTACCAGAGGTGAAGGAGAGTGAGGCAAGGTCTTTCTTGGAAAATAGGAGAGGATAGTGTTTTGGTAGCAGTAAAATTCATTAAATTATCTTCTCCCCACTTGAGAATGGTTAGATGATCAGTCTTGAAGCCTGAGTTATCTGAGCACTGCAAGGTTTTGGGAATGATCTTTGCCCAGAGTACTTTTTAGTCATACCATGAGTAGACTAAGGGTTAAATAATCTGGAAATCCTGCTCTAGGGATAAAACATGGAACCTTTTCAAGTGACTTCAAACTTCAATTAACAGAGTATTGATCTGATACTGGGAAATAAAATTCACCTACCAACAAAAAGGTTCACACAGCACACATACCAATTGTGTGATATGAACCCATGTCCTGTTGGTTGGTTGGGTTAGAGAGCAGATACATTAACCACTTTTCCAACCAGGCTGGCAGGCTTTACACATACTTGTTACTGTACTCCTCCTGGATATTTATTGCCGCCATTCTGCACTGCTGTTATTTCATTTAATAATATTTCAATGTAATTATAGTCTGCACGGTTAGCCTAGTGGCTTTGCGCTTCGCAGCCATATGCCTGGAGAAAGAATGTCCTAGGTTCGATTCCCGTCGCCGACGTGAGGAGCTTAAGGATCTTCCTCAGCCATAGCCAAGTTAGCTGGTTTTGGGTGTGGACAGCAGGGTTTTCCCCCTAGTTTATCTGGGGGTTTTCATCCCGCAAGCAGGCAAACCGGTCCCGTGAACACACACGGATCTACAGCCATAAATACTTAACCCCATGAGGAGGCTCAACTCACCCCAATAGGGATGGTGGAGAAAAGGAAGGAAACTCCATATGAATAAATAAATAAATGTAATTATACTGTAAACCTTAAACCTTCCAGAAGATGGACATGGACTTCCCCTGATGGTAAAACACACAACCAAATTGACTTTATCCTTGTAAACACAAGATTTAAAAACTCCATCAACCTCACAAGAACCAGATCATTTCCTAGAGCCGACATTGGCAGTGACCACAACATGGTCATCGCAACTATGAATATGAAAATGAGGGAAAGATTACCTAAAAATCAACTCGTAAAAGATATAATATAGAAAAATTAAAAGATCCCCAAATAAATACACTATATAAATACAAATTAAACAAATTTTTGACACAAGCTTCAAGAAATATAATGGTATCGAATCTAAAACCAAATACTTCTCACAAAAGATAAATGAGACAGCTGAAGAAATCCTTGGATACCAAAGGAAAATAAATAAACCATGGATAATCAAAAATATTTTGGACCTATGCGACAAAAGAAGATATTTGAAATCTCATATTAATAGTGGTGATAATAGAGAACAGTATAAAAATATTACTAAGATTATTAAAAAAGAAATCAAACATGCTAGAAACTTATGGATATTGGATGAATGCAAAAATATAGAAGAGGACTTAAATAAAAATAATTCTAAAAGTGCTTTTCAAATTATCAATAAGTTAACCAAACCTTTTACCGCAATTAATTGGAGCATAGAAGATGAAGATGGAACTCCTATCACGGATAACCAGAAAATAGTTGATAGATGGAAATTTTATGCAACCAAACTTTTTCAAAAAGAACCTCAACTGACTGATGATATTTTGGACGGAATTTTGCCAGGAGGTTCGGAGGAAGGAGATTACTCGATATTAAAAGAAGAAATTATTGCAGCAGTTAGCTCCTCAAAAATAGGAAAATCACCGGGAAGTGATGGTGTCACAGTGGAACTGATACGTGAAGGAGGTGACATCATCATAGACACCTTGCTAAATTTATTCCAGGGCATATGGAACACAGAGACTTGCCCTTCTGATTGACAGACTTCTGTCCTTGTACCTATTCCTAAAAAAGGGAAACAGCAATAAATGTAGCAACTATAGAACAATAAGCCTTATTAGTCATCCAAGCAAAATCCTCTTAAAAATACTATTGTCAAGAATCGAAAAAAAAAATATAAGGCAGACTATCAGATGAACAAGCAGGTTTCTGGAAGTCCAGAAGTACAATCGACCATATTTTTACAATACACATACTAGGCGAAGAATACATAGAACATAACAAAATAATCTGTCACAACTTTTTAGACCTTCAAAAAACTTTTGGCTCAATATGGCACAAGGCATTATGGAAAATTTTAGAACATTATGGTATTGACAACAAAATCATTAGGATTATTAAATCTCTTTATTCCTCATCTGATATGAGAATTGAAATTAAAAATTACAGCAGTGAACTGTTTCCGCCAGAACGGGGGGTAAGACAGGGATGCATCTTGTCCCCTCTTCTTTTTAATTGTTTTCTGGAATATGTCATAGATGAAGCTCTTTTTGAATATGACACTGGAATAGTAGTTGGCAGACTAAGAATAACTTACGTTTTGCTGACGATATCGATCTTCTGGCAGAAAGTGAAGAAGAATTACAAGAGATAACCAGCCGTGTTTTCGGAACATTAAAAAAATATGGATTATACATAAACCTACAAAAAACAAAAACAACGATAACCTCAAAATCAGACATTGAATTCTTAAAGATACAAATTGGCAATAAGCAAATTGAGAATGTAAAGAAGTTCACTTATCTAGATAGCACGTTGAGTCAAGATGGTCGTTCAAAAACCGACATTAAATACCGAATTGCTAAGGCAACTGTGTCCCTACAGAAGTTAAAACCATTGTAGGGAGATAACAGAATAGCAATCGCAACCAGACTAAGACTAATTGACACCTTGGTGAATTCTCTCCTCTTGTATGGTTGTGAGGCCTGGACTTTATTGAAGGAAAATGAGAGGAAACTGCTGTCTTTCTTAATGAAAGACAGGAGTCTCCTCTCATCTTCCAATGAAAGAAGACTTTTGAGAATTCCCTGTACTGCTCACGAAACCAATGAAAATGTCTGAAAACTGATTGATTCAATAGATGGGAGAAAAAGGGAAAATATTCTGACAGTCATCAGAAGAAGACAAATGAAATGGTTCGGACATGTGGAGAGGACTAATGGCATTCCAAAGCAAGCACTAGAAGGAATCATTCCGGGATCTAGGGTGAGGGGCTGACCTCGATTAAAACGGACTGATAACATCAAAAAATGGACAAATTCCTCCCTTTCTCAACTGACATCAAGAACAAGAGACCGAGACGACTGGAGGAGGCTAGCAAAGAGTATCACCTACCAGCCATGAATGACCCAACGGTTCATTTAGGACTACGGGAGAAGAAGAAATTATACTGAGTCATCTCTGATTCCTTTTATGCTACATGTTCCTCTATTTACAGACCTTTTCCAAAGACTTCAGAATACTTCATAATATTTGCTTTATCGTGCAAAGCCTAAATTATTGACAGAATGGAAAGCTACGGATGGTAGCATGCAATGGGGAAGACCAGGGAAGAGATGGCAAGATGAAATTGTTAGGATTGCTGGAATACAATAGATGAAAAAAACTGAAAATAGAAAGGAATGGTGAAGATTGGGGAAGACCTTCACCCAGTAATGGAAATAGGTCAGCAAATTTATTAAAACATAAGGTGTAGTATGTTTGAATGAAATTCATCAGATGCTCCACAACATGGGAACTCAGTAGGAAATTCTCTTGTCATTTTCATTATTTTATTTCCTTTTTTTTTTTTTTTTTTTTTTTTTTTATATGCATACTATAAGAGCTCTACTCCAGTCTGGACACAAACTTTTTGATTTGAACTTCTACAGTATTCAGAGTATCCACCATTAAACTTTCATACCTCTATAATTTTTTTTTTTTATTTTAATGTTGTTCCCACCCATGAAACATTATTTGCAAATGAGTGTTTCCATTCTAATCATCAACCAGCTACCTTACTGCATTTCTAACAGCTTTAAGTGAAACTTACAAAAAAAAATATTTTTTTTTTATTTTATTTTATTATTATTAATCTTGAGATCTTCCATGTATGGGAGGTCTCAAGATATCTAACATCATGACAGGGCTGTGTGTGTAAGCTAGTAATTACAGAGAAGAAAAGAATCTGTTTTCTTTTGTGCTTCTTGTGATAGGATTGTATTCATCAGGGTAAAACAGCAAAAGGAATACTGTTCAAAAATATAGAGGTAAAGGAAATGAAGGAAGAGAATCACACTGAGCACATTGTCTTCCCTTCTTTTCTGGATAACTTTTAATTTGGGAATCATATTTTGAGTTAAGTTCCAGGTTTCATTGCCATAGATAATTACAGGTAAGACACACTGATCAAAAGCTTTCATGAAAGCCTCTTGAAACAAATGGAAATATCAAGTTGGAGATTTAATGGAATATTTTCAGCACTAGGAAAGGATTAAAAACTAATTTTAATGCTTCCAATATTTTGTCTCAGTCACTGAGACATCTTCAGAGATTACAAATAACTCTTGTAACACACACTCTAATACAACACAATATTTAATGAAACACGTGGGTGGCTCTAAAGTCCTATCTAGGTGGTGCACCCTCTATGGGCGTTTGTAGGTGGCCTAGAAGGTAAAGTGGGACCTCTGATAATTAATGTTTCCCAAATTTTGGGAAGTTTTATGCAACCGTATTTATTTAAATTCAGTTGATTTCTGAATGCCACCGCAGATTCTAAAAACAGTCTTTCTTTTTTGAATTTACTGTGGTGAAGCATGGTGGTTTTCTCCAGGAGATCCTGTGGGTTGTATCCAAGACATGGTCTGCAAGGCCAAATTGACCATCGTCATGATTGCAGTGTATGATTTGTGTTCTTAACGGATGGTTGCTGATCTACCTGTCTGTCCGAAGTAAGCCAGCATACAGGAACCGGGTACTTTCTATACTGCAGGCACTGAGAGAGAGAGAGAGAGAGAGCTGATCTTTGTAGAATGGATAAGGGTAGTAAGTTTATGGCGGGACTTAAAAGCTATCTAGAGATTGTACCTTTTTTAAGGACCTGGCTATTTTTTCTGATGTGTCATGGATCTAGGGATGGCCAGGGAATGGGGGAAGAACTGATTATTTTTTTAATTCTGTAATCACTGTAGCCATTGGAAAAGAAGGTGTTGTGTATGTGGTTCAGTTGAAAGGGAGGTTTCACTGGAACAAAGATTGTCGGTTCTATTGGTTAGAGTTTTAATAATGCCATATTGTTGAGTGGGGTGGTGGTGTGAGAGCTTACGAATGTATCTGCCTGTGTTGAGTGGGTTTTCTATATACAGTGAAGGAAAAGTTACCGTTAGGAAGCCATGTTACTAAGGTGTCTAGGAAGCGTAAACTATTATTTTCCTTTTCCATCGTAAACTGGATTCTTGTATGTAGGCTATTGAGGTGACTCAGGAAGGAGTCTAATGTGTGTGGGCCATGAGGCCAAATAGAGAACACATCATCTATGCATCTTAGCCAGATAGAAGGTTTGAGAGGGGCTGAGTCTATGGCTTGTTTTCATGTAAAAATTGGCAAGGGGAGGGGGGGGGAACCCATAGTGGTTCCCTCTGTCTGTTTGTAAATTTTGTTCTTCCAAGAAAAATAACCAAAATTGATAGCAAAGGAAAAGAGATCTAAGATAACGGAAGGAAAATTGTTTTTAAGAGTGTTAAGGTGTCATTTAAGGGAATACTGGTAAACAGTGAGGTGATAACAAAGCTTACCAATCTGTATTATTTAAAGTTAGATTTTCAGTGAAGGTTTTAAAATGGGTAGAGTGTGGTAAGTCCAGTGGGGGGGGGGGTAAGAGAGTTAACCAGTTGCTTTGATAGTTCGTAGCATGGTGCATCAGTGGCATCTACTTTAGGTCGTAGGGGGAAAACTAATACAAACAAAATCATGCAGCGAGAGCAAAAAATTAATAATAAATAGCATTCGTACGTTTTATTTATTTATTTATTTTATTTTTCCAATTTTTCTTTTCAGTTTTATTTAATCTAAAATTTATTTCAGGATTTCATTTACAAGGGTTAATGTAGGCAAGTATTTTGTTCCATCTCTACAAAATGAAGAATTTCCATAACTTACTAATTTGGAAAGATCAATCCATACTTTTGAAGATGAACCTCAGCAAAACATTATGGTATTTTTGGAAACTGCTGAAATAATTAGGTCTCTTGGCATGTGACAGACACTCAGCACCTATCCAACAGCTTGGAAGCAAGCTTTTATCCAAAAACTAGAGAGATAAAAGTCATCCATCAAACTATTGTCCTATTTCACTGACTTCAGTACTCTCAAAATTAATGAATAAGGTCATCAACAGCAAAACTATTTCACTACTTGAAGACTCTCCAGTTATCACTGATTACAAGTATGGATTCTTCCATTCTCATTCCACAGCAGATCTCCTAGCCAACCACACCCACTTTTAGATACAGGCCATGGAAAAGTTTGGAGAATGATCACTCTTGATGTTTTCAAGGCATTTGATGTAATTTGGCATTGTGGCTTTCTTACCATTCTGCCATCTTATGGTATTTCTTTTAACCAGTTTCTTAAACACTGCTCTCCTTGGCATTCATATGTGGAGTGAGAATAGCCTGGTGAATTTTAATGTCACCAAAATGCAATCTTGTCTTAACACTGCCTCGTGGGATTGAACATGTTGGCAACTCTTCAGGAGGCTTCTTGATCAACAGGCAAATAATCCTGCTGCTGCTTACTTTCTCAGATTGTACTTGGTTGGAGAATGGGTACAGAAGCTTGCACAGCTTGCCATCCAAGGCCATGGTTGAATCAAAGTCTGGGTACTTCCTATGATGGAACAATGACTCCCAATTCCTTGACCCCCCCACTGCATACCCTCTATGCTTTGAAATTTCTTATTTTGTTACTTACCACTGAACAGCACAAAATATTCTAGCATCACTGCAGATTAAAAAAAAAAAGTCTCCCACAAACTACACCAAAAAGATCTCTAAACATATTCCAAGAAAAAAAAAAAATATGTCCCAAAAAATCCACCATAATCCACTAACAACAGAATTCCTCACAATAAAAAAAAAACTTTCAGATTGACTTCACTAAAATCAAAAGTCTTAATTCCATTTTCAATGATATGTACCACCACCTGCAGATATCCAAACATATATGCTATTTATCTAAACTGCAACTAGCATCCTCTGTAAATCTCACCTCAGCTTTCCTCATTATATCTTCCATGGTGCCTTTTGCAAGAAAGGGTGGGACCTGTGCTTTTGTCAGATCTGATATCCTATGCCAAATATTATGTGATTTGGAATCCCCTTCATATGATCTGCTTTGACTCAAGAACTTCTTATCTCAGTTTATTGCCTTCATTTGTTGCTCTACCATTCTCCAAACTCTAATTACTTTACAGACCTTTTTGACAGCCTGTCTGAAAATCAGTCATGTATATCTACCCAACAGTGTGATAATCTTCTTGAGGATTTTGATGTTCACTATTCTGATTGGCTTCCCTGCCCGAACTTCACAGACAGCTGGTAAAGAATGCGAACTGTTTGCTGTTGGCAGTGATTTACCACAAATTTCCCACCAACTAACCAGAATTGAAAGTTAGCTATTGGGGGGAAAGTGGTGAGCCCACGACTGTACCTTCTTTTTGTAGGTAAAAATTGTTATGCCACACAAAATACCCGGAGCAGAGTATGCAGTATGTGGGCAAATAAGGCTGTGATGTCAGGCGAAAATATGTCCTGTAGGAGAATAATAGTATCACTGATCGGGATATTGGTGAAAAGGGCAGTTATGTCAAAGCTGACTAATAAATCTTGGTCTTTGAGTGTGATGTTTTTAATTTTGTTTATAAAATTTTGTGTATTTTTTATGTAGGAGGGGGAATGACCCACCATCTCCTGGAGTGTGGCTGCTAATTTCTTGGCTAAGTGGTAATTAGGGCTGTCGATTCCTTCAACTATCAGAGGTAATGGTGTGTTTGTTTTATGTATTTTTGGCAGGCCATAAATTCTGGGAGCATGGGCATAATGAGGTATTAGTTTTTTGGTTGTTTCTTCTGGCTTAGTGATCATGAATTTAATTAATTCTGTTGTTTTCTTTTTGATGCATTTAGTGAGGTTGTAGTTCACCATTTGGTACATGTTGTAGTCTGATACCAAATGGTTCATTTTTTCTAGGTAAGCTGTCCGATTGAGGACAGTGGTAGCATTACCTTTATCCACTTTTGTGATTAAGATGTATTTGTTATTTTTTAAGGATTTGACGGCGCCAGTTTTTCTGTTTTGTTTAGGTTGCAACTTAGTTTTTTATTTGAGTTTAATATATATGATGTTTCCATTCAAATTTTGTCAGCTAGATTAGAGGGGAGGGATCTTAGACTTCTTTCAATATGATAAATGAAATCTAATTTGTTAATGACCTCGGTGCAATGGCATAGTTCAGACCTTTTTTCAGCAGAGAGAATTCTCGTTGGTTGAGGTTGTAGCATGATTTGTTAACAACTTGGCCGTGGTCTGTTGGTGATGGTTGGTTGCTCCTGACTTTGCTTATGGGTGATTGGTTGCCCCTAGTAATGTTGGTTTGTAATTGACTGTTCCTCTGGATATGGCATCCCAATTGTATGTTGCTTTCTTGTTGTTTTAATGCTTGGAACTTCGCTACTAGTTTTTCTTTGTTTTTAAGTAATATGTGCTTGGCCGAGTTGTCTGTAATCTTGTCTAGAATATCCCAAATATCTGGATTAATGTAGCTAGATAGCTCTAATTTTTGTTGTAACACTCTAATTTTTGTTCTAGCTTTGGGTAACTGCTAAGTTTTTGCAGGCCTCATGGATCTGTTCTCTTAACAAAGCTTTTTCCAAACAGGCATAAATACAGAGCACTTTAGCTGAAGTAAACTTTTTTTTTTAACATAATGTAGTTGGGTATTAGGTTGCTGTCTCTACATCATTTTAGAAAGGCTAGTCGATTAATTTATATAGAAACACATATTTTCATCTTACTGTAGTGGCTGCACTGCTTGTGGATCAAATCTCCATGGATTATGACAATTCTTTCCTTTAAGGTTACACGGTGGTCAGCATTCATGGTTAAGAATTTAGGGATACACACGTGTGTTGTGTATCCCTAAATTATTAACAATGATAAACTACCGGTAAAATTGATATGGGGATGGATAGTCATTTGGTAGCTTGGTTATAGGGATGGTTGATTGATAGGAGCCAGCAAGTTGTGTATCCAGGTGCAATGCCCCCCCAAAAAAAAGAAAGAAAGAAAAAAAGTGAAGGGAATGAGTGAGTACCACAGGATTCTGTTTAGGACCACTCTTGTTTAATTTACATATCAGTGAAATAGTTCACGGTGTGAAAGGAGATATTCATTTGTTTGCTGATGATGCTAAATTAAGAAGAGTAATGTCAGAAAGTTCTGACATGTTGTTGTTACAGGACAATTTGAATAGGTTGGTGCTTTGGGCTGAAGAATATGGATGTCATTTCAATGTTACTTCATGAATGAAATGAGGTGAGTCCTCATTCCATCGTCTCAATCCAGAGAAGATGGAATGAGGTTTACCATATTGGAGGAACTTTGCTTCAAGAGGTGGAGGCAAGGGTTCTCAGAATATTGGTGAATAGGGAACTGAAGTTCAGGGAACACATTGCAAAAGTTGTAAGGGTTAGCCAGAAATTTGCTGCTATGATGTGAAGAATGCTGACACATAAAGAAATGATAGTTCCACTGTATAAAGTATTAATTAGGCCTCATTTGGATTTCTGTGGACTCATCTGGCTATATTGGTGATAAGAAAACATAAGGAAAAAGTTCAGGGACAAATAACTGATCATCTCAGGACTGGAATATTGAATATGAGGGCAGATTGATGGTATGTGGTCTTCAGACCTTGGCAGACAGGAGGAGGAAGGGTGATATGATTGAGACATATAAGTTAGTGAGAGGAGCCTATCAAATAGATACATTTGATAGGCTCCTCTCAAAGGATAGGAGAATTTTTGCATAGGATAATGGATGAGGTGTGAACGAGAAGCCATCCCTGGAAACTGTACAAAGGTCGTGAGCAAGGAATTGAAAAGGAAATCTTTTGCTTGGTGGGTGGTTAATGAGTAGAATATGTTGCTAGAGTGGATGGTGAGTACTCCAACATTGAATGTCTTCGTGGCAAGGTATAATAGTTATTATAGTCTGTGAGTGTTAAAATTCCTGCGATGAGTCTTCAGACTGCTTGGAAGTAATACTAATTCCACAGACTATCCACAGTATGCCTGTTCTGATTTGTCAGAAAAACATCTGAAAAATACTACTCATTAGTTTTGGTACATGCGACTTTTAGCCTTGATGATTATTCCTCCAGTTGTACTAAAACCTTGTACTCTATAACTCCCACCCATCCTTCATCATCTCTTCAAGCTGTCATACTCATGTGATGCCTGGAAGCAAGTTTTTATTGAGTCTGTTCCCAAAAAGACAGATGAAAGTCAATCATCAAACTCTTGCCCTATTGCTCTGACCTCAGTACTCTTATAAATAATGGAAAGGTCATCAACAGCCAGTTGCTTCGCTACTTAGAAATCCATCAATTGTTTTGTGATCATCAGTATGGATTCTGCTGCCATTCTCATTCCACTGTAGATCTCCTTGCCTACCTCTGGATGCAGGCCCTGGAAAAGTTCAGAGAAACTAACTCAAGTGGTTGCTCTTGATATTTACTAAAGCATTTGATAGTCTTTCACCATGGCCTTCTTACTAGGCTACCATTTTAGGATATTCCTCCTTCCTTTGCAAATGAATTTACCAGATTCCTCTCCAGATTTTTCAGTTAATGCTAGTGTCCAAGGCTCAGTACTATCACTTACACTCTATCATCTGTATATTAATGATCCTTTTAACTTGAAATGCAATTCTATTCATATCTTTTGCCGATGACAGTACCCACTACTCCACTTTTTCATTTTCAAACCTTGTACTATTCTCAGGTAAGTCACTCTTTGATAACTTCTTTAACCAATGTCTTAAACACTGATCCTTGCCATTCTCAAGTGAGGTGAGGATAACCTGGTGAATTGCAGTGTCACTGAAATGCAATTCTGTCTGATTTCCAGGAAGAAAGACCATGCTGCTCTGTCCTTCCCTTTTGACAATATTCTTCTTTCCAACCAAGACCAGTTTTCTCTCCTTGGGGTTAACCCTCACATCTAATCTATCCTAACATAAGCACATCAGGGCCATAGCCTCTTCAGCCTCCATAAAGCTTGGTATTCTTTTCTGTTCCACACACACACACACACACACACACACACACACACACACACTATTTCTCTCTTGCTTAACTACGGACACTTTATAAAGCTCAAATCCATCCGGCCTTAGAATGCTGTGCCCACATTTGAGGTGCAGCACTTAAAACTTCCCTCAGAATGATTCATTGTATACAGAAGTGAGCAATTTGATAGCCTCCCCATCACTAACTGCCTCTAGTCAGTTTCCCATGGATGCTCTATTGATACATTGTCTCTTCTAGAAATAGGCATTTTCATTTGTTTTCACTGATTTGGTTGATACCATCCCTCCACTTTTTTTGTACTCATATATCATGAGCAGCTGCAAGTAAACACCCACATACAGTTTGATCATCCTTGGTCTTCATTTCCTACACTTCTGTTCTTTGGAGCAGTCATCCTCCATGCTGTTTTCACTGGTGACTATAGCCTCAATGTCTTCAAAAACATATCCATAATTTTTTTTTTCTTCTTCTACCTACTTATCCACATACAGCAGTGTCCTGTCATAGGTCTTGGGACCTCTCGTGTGTGTGTGGGGGGGGGGGGGGGGGAAAGAACTGAGATAGAGTAGGCATCAAATTTACTGTAATTCTACATTTCATTAGGACTGCAGTGACTTTGAAAATTCAATTTCACTTAAATATACTGAAAGCATGAGGATCCAACAGAGTTACAAACTCATGCTTTCTCACTGAAAATTGACAACAAATTTTTACCCAAAATTTATCAAGTGATAAATTTTTCTTCGATTCCATGTTTTTTCTGAGGAAAGATCTACCAACATACAGGCTTTTCATTTGAAGGTGAATTAGCTGATCTCTAATACAGAAGTGGTAAGGTGTTTTCTCACAAAAAAAAAATCGATGTTTTTCATCCCTCATGCAGTCAAATCAGTCATAAAATTCACACAATTTACAAGCAAGAAAATAATAATAATAATACTATGGTTGCATGATGATTGCATTATGTGTCAGTGTTGGTGTGGAGTGCCCTTCCATGATGAGTCCATGGCTTCTTTGGCACACTTGTTGGAGAACCAGGGTTTTGATAAGGTTAGAGATTTTGAGAAAAATGTGGAAAAAAGGCACCCATCTCAGCAAGAATAATTTGTTATTAGATCAGAACAAGTGCTTTAATCAAGAGAGCAAAACAACATACACACTATGGAAAAAAAGCATAAAAATTCCTAAAGTCATCTCATTCCAACTTGGTACCATTATAGTACTCGTACTATAGGATACAAGGCCAAGATTGGCTGGTAAAAGGATAATCTGTGGGTGGGGATGGGGACATAGACAAGGTGTCAGATCAAACATCATCAGTAGTGCATTTGGAGGGAGTGCTGGTTAAGAAAACATTCAGTGTGTTAGGAGAATGATCTGGAATTCTGATAGGTAAGTTAACAGTTTTCATTAGATCATTATGGACGAGTCTCTTCCATAATGATCAACTAAAAGTTGAACCTGTTAGAATTGCGAAGAATATTAAAATCTCCAATTATGATTATCTCTGTTTGGATGAGATAATCTTCTATTATGTGACATCTCCAAGGAGCCCAAAGATTCATAGTGGGAGGACACTCCACTCTACACAACCCACTGTCTGCACTACTTAATCCTCCATCTATATACAGCACCATTGTCAACATATTATGCAACAATCTATCGACTGCTCACATTGCCATCTACCACAACTTTTTGTCTGTAAATTGCATGTGTACTAGGGCCAATTTGACTGTATGCAAGTTATAGATGAAAAATTTAACTGTTTGTAGGGGAAAAAATCTTCTACTTCTGTACAGGATAAGCTAACTTGCCTTCAATTTTTCCATGATATACAATGTAGAATCCTGGGTATGTGATGAATCCTAGGAATCCATGGAGTTGTGTAATATTCCTAAAAGTGATTCATAGTATAAACGATACCAGAAAAAAAAAAAAAAGAATGATTAATTTATTGAACTTGATATTAATTTGCTAGTTTTCTGACACGTAGCACTCAGATTGTGACAAGCATCTTATGGTCTCTTTGTGATATAGATACAATTCTCCCCAACTTCTACATGGACACATACACCTCTTCTTCTCTTTAAATCTATGTGCTTGAGCTGTATTTTTCCATCCCTTAAATAAATGCAACTCGCATATTGTTCTTTCAGGATTTTTTAACAGAGTTTAGCAAGACCTCCCCTTGTGTTGTGTCAAGGTCAATTCTTTTGGTATGTATATACTTAATAAATTCTGAGTAAAAGCTTTATGAGTATTGCTATTTATATTATTGGATTTATTTGAAATTTAGAAATTTTCTGAAACTTATTCACTGAATACCAGTGTTTATTTTCCTAACTGACAATTCATTAGCAAAAGGTGTGGAGCCCATGCTATGTGTGAAAAAAGAGTTTCAAATTAATAAATGTATTGCAGCCATTTTGTTGCTGTCCTTTAATGTTATTTCATGCCACAGAAAATGTGATTTCTAAGTCACTTTAACAAATGTACATATTTCAGAGTCAGTAATGACACTGTATATACTGTAAATGTATATATTACAGTAATGACACTGTAACAGTAATTCCTCATTATTGACTGGGATTACGTTAGAAGTGCAAAATAGCAAACGGGCCAAATTCCAAAGTGAAAAACTAGCCTAAATTTGTCTGTTTATATATTAGATACATAATGAAATATGTATGGGTTTTAATGAAAATAAAAAATTTTTTAAATCATATGTGATATTTATCTAAACAGTACAACAGAAAATTATGTCCGACTATAGAATACAGAAATATAATTAATTACCTAAATGTTCCATTAGTTTTTATTGCCTGGTGTCTGAAGAGATGAAATAGCTTTTGATAGATGTTTGTTTCTTTTTTGTTTTCATGCAATATGTGAATTTCTTTATAAGGTGCATACAGGTAATCAAATTTGCTTTTAAACTTAACAATCCTCACCATATTTTGATCAAACTTAAACACTTTATCAGATGGTTGCTGGATAATATTGAGATAAGTGGGGAAAATAGTGGTAGAATTTTTGAAACAGTATGGTGTGAGATGGAGATTGATAAGATGAGATATTTAGTTGGGTGTTGCTATAGGCCAAGGAATGTAGAGGGTGGAAAGTAAGAAATGTATATGCAATTAGGCTTAGTGAGCAAATAAAGAGTGATCATCATTTGGCGACTTCTAGTCTGGTTGGCTGAGTCGTTAGCATTTCTGATATTTAACCATGAGGCTGCAGGTTTGAATCCTGCTGTGGTCATGTATGTTTGTGATTGTCTTTAGGTGGAAGATAAATTTCATCACCTAGTGTGAGGCAATCAATTTGCTTATTGGAGGCCTGAAATGGCTTGAAAAAGTTCCATGTTTGATCTCTAGAGTAGGGTTTCCCAGATTGTGTCAACAAACTCTGCGAGAAATATGTGAGAAGGATCAGCTATGTATAAAAGTAGCAAAACAAAATCACAGGAAGACTGGTAAGAATATAGAAAATAACTATTGGGGAGGTGGCAAAATGTTCTAGAGGCTATTGAAAAGCTTAGAAATGGAGGAAATAGTACTAGAAAAGGAATCAGAATTAATAAAGATATCTTAAATGTTCGGAAGAATTACTTTGAAAGATTGTTAAATGAAACAAGAAGTGATGGACAAGTAGAAAATACTCGAGAAATACAGACCAGAATACATATCAATATGTATACAGTGCTCGCATTATACGGTGTATTTGCCACATAGCTCAGTTGCTTTGTCTATAGTTACTGCCACACCAGTTGAAAAGCATAAACGATATATATGCCACTGTCCCAAAACTAATATGGCTTGATCATAATGTATCCAGAAGCTCATCTTGCTTTCAGTTTTGTCTAGTGCATGTTACTCACATCATTCAGTGTAAATTGAATGGTGATCAACACTATATAAGATTTATGGTCTTGACTGTCATCTGGGATACAAAAACTTTAATCACATTAAAATTCTATGTTTCAGCCTTTATGTTAAGGTCATCGTCATCAGGAATACACACACACACACACACACACACACACACACAACATTAAAGAGCTAGCAGCAAGTTTTATTCACTTGGTTGCAAATTATATTAAACTCGTGAATAAATTATATTCTTGTTTTATCCTTTATTCAAGTGTAAGTAAACAAAATTTTCTGAAACTTATTCACTGAATACCAGTGTTTATTTCCCTAACAGATTAAAGTTCATTACCAAAAGGTTTGGAGCCCATGTTATATTTGAAAAAAGAGTTTCTACATTAACGACTATGCTACTTGTATATAGGAGCTAATGACCTCATGTTAATTGCCTTAGTATCCTATAATGCGAAACACACACCCTTTTAGTGTATAATGCTAGGTATTATGGAAAGGGGCAACTGGTTTTGCCCTTTATTGGGGTATTATTAATGTATGTGTGTGTGGGGGGGGGGGGGGAGGATACCTCTCCAAAAACTGTGAACTTGTAGATCACATAGTTTTGGGAGAGGTAAACTCCCCCCCCAAAAAAAAGAGGTACTCACTGAAGGATCACTATTAAACTATTTTCATTATTTATTACTAAACTATTTCTGCAGATTTTCAGTCATCAATCATGGCCTTAGGAATCAGGCCACTTCTGTGGTATCGTCTGCTTATAGAGCGACTGCTGTAATGGCCATACAGGTTATGTCATTCATATAACTGATTCCTGCAGTTTCACATTAAGCTTCCAATCCTCAAGATGAGGAACTGATAAGGCTGGCAGTCCTAATGGGAGTTTGATGTCGATTAGTTTTTAGAGTTGCCCTCTGTGCCATACCTTGTTAAATGCCTTTGCAATGTCAAGAAAGATGATGTGCTGTTTGCAATTGTATCTCACACTGATGTGTTCTACAACTCTCACAATTTGTTGTACAGTGGAGTTAATTCTCATGGAAGCCAAACTGCTCGTCAGTTAGGAGGTTTTCTTAACTTGTGATTTTTTGCAATCTTGTCAGTATCACTCATTCGACAATCTTTCCTAGGCAAAAAAGTAGGTTGATTGGGTAGTAGTTCTGAGGGAACTGCTTTGCTTTCCCCAATTTTGAGATGGGGAAAGCAAAGCAGTTCCCCATAGCATTACATTAATGATTACAAGGTGCATAATGGCTTTGTGGGATAGCTGTTTGATGACCTTGTTGGAAATCCCATCTGGTCCTGATGATTTCCTGATCTTTAGTTTCTTGACTATTTCTCGTATTTCAGTGGATGATGATGATGGTTAAATGTCATTTGGGATATTTGTGCATTCAGCTTGTGGTCCACAGTGACATGAATTTGTCTAATGAAATTTAGGTCTGCATGTGTATAGTTTGAGCTGCACTGTTTTTCTAAACTGTCATTGAAAGCTTGTGCTTTCTCAGCATCATGATAGACAAAATCTTTCACCATGAATTGGTGGAAGGGATTTGCAACCTGTTCTGAAAGCCTTTATTATCTTTCATTTTGAATGATCATCTGTGTTTAGGGACAAGTTTCATTTCCCACTGTTAGTTCTGATGGTCCCTCGGTGTGTGTTGAACTGAATAGGTGGCTCTGTTGAGGGTTTATTGGTCTTCAAGGGCTAGCATTCTATGATATGGCACCTAGCTCTGTTCTTCTCATGGATGAGATTCTTGATTTCTTCTTGGAGACAGTTGGTGTTTGAGCATGGTATTGTAAAGGTAGCAGCTTGGAGTGCTGTTGTTATTTGTTTTTATCGAAGTGGTAATTGTTTCTTTAGATTTGATAGTTGAGACTGGGCCTATGAACTCACGGACTGTGTTAAGTAACTTTCCCCAGTTGATGAATGGTTAGGAGTATTTTCCAGTTCTAAACCTAAGTGAAGTAGTACTAGATTGTGGTCAAAACTGAGGTTGTCCACTATTTAGCCTATATTGGTGAGCAACATTTCAAAATATGGCAATGTCTAAAACGTTGGGACGTCACAGAAATAATCCTTATAAGTATGGAAACATCTATTTCCTATTGCACTCTATGCTCCCACTAACTTACAAGTAAAGAATTGGACATTCTATAACTGGCTCTCATCCAAAACTCCATCTTCCTTTACTGCTTATACTAAATCACACTGAATAGCTGCACGAAAATTATCAGCTAATCCAAAATGGATTTAGAAAGAGCTAAAAGCAGGAAAATTACATCCTGCCCAAATAGCAGTCATGCCTTCTGGTCTCTTGTCAAAGCCATCAGCTCTGACTTCTGTCCAGCACTCTTCCACAACTGTTACACTTTGATGGTTCTTTTGCATCATCATTCACAGAAAAACCAATCCCCTGGCTTCTTACTTCTCTGATTCTTGTATGGGTGACCCTGACAATTGCTCCCCAACCATTTCAACCACACAATGCCTTCTTTGACCTTTTGTCAAAAAAGAAATAAGAATTTTATTTAATTTCTCCTAACATCCTAAAGGTCTGTGCTCCAGACCTTTAGGATGCTTGACTTAACTTCACCCTTTTAGCTTTCATGTTCAAGTGGTATCCTGCAGCACAGAAACTAGTCAATGTACAAGCTATTCCTAAGAAGTGTGATAAATCCTTACCATTAAATTGCTGTCCACTTTCCCTAGCTTCAGTTCTTTCTTAAAGTGATGGAGAGAACAATCAATATTCAACTCCTACACTACCTTGAAAGCACTTACGGTGTTTGTCCAGAGATGGGTGACATACATATGTAGAGCTCCTGTTGATTAACACTGGTGGAATCCATACTGGTGATCAACAGGAGCTCTACATATGTATGTTACCCATCTCTGGACAAACACCATAAAAATTTGGGGAATATAATTGCTCTTCATATCTCCAAGATTTTTCACTTGCACAAAGGTCATCTTCATCATCATCAAATTCCTGACATGTACCCTCAAGGGGTGTACAGGATATGATAGTACTACATAAAAAAAATTACATCATTATTAATTTCCTATTTACAATTTTCCTCCAAATCAGTCTGTTACTTGTCAAGACTCCAACATTATCAGATCTTATATTTCTATCGTCTAAGGCACTTTGTACCGTATCAATCCACCTATATCTTGGTCTTCCTCTGGGTAGTTTTGCTGCCAACCTGTCAGAGAACACTTGTTTTGCTAATCTTTCCCTCGCCCATTCTGTTTAAGTGACCATACCACCTGAGATTAGCTCTGCTAATGCATTCCTGGATGCTGACAATGTCAAGTTCTTTCCTAATATCCTCGTTTTTAATATGATATTGCTATTGATGTCATCTGTTCACGTCTCTTAATCTTTCTCAGGACTCGCATATCTGTAGTCTCTAGTCTTTGGTCAATTGTTTTTTTACTTCTGACCCAGCTCTCAGATCCATAAGTTAAAACTGGTTTGAACACTGTCTTGTATACAGCTAATTTAGTGTTCCGACTAATTTCTCTCTTATTCCATATGAATTTATTCAGTTGACTTCCCACCATACCAGCTTTGCTGATTCTGTTGTCTATTTCTATATTTAATTTACCATCTTCAGTAAAAATCGTGCCTAAATAGCTGAAATGTTTTACTTGTTCCACAGGTTCTCCATTCACAACACAATTGACATTTTCAATGATTCTGCCTATTTTCATTGTCTTTGTCTTTTTATTGCTGACCTTCATACCATATCTATTACAACAGCTATTCAATTTAGTCAGAGAATCTTGCAGACTTGTAGGGGATTTATTGATAAGTATAACATCATCCGCATAAAGCAAAGAGCTGACATTAACATCTCCAATTTTGATATCATGTTTAATACCACTTTCCTTCATATTGTGATCCATATAGATAATGAATAACAGAGGGGATAATGTACATCCTTGTCTCACACCAGATTTAACATTAAACCATCTTCTTGTACTTCCTTCAATTCTAACTGATGACTTACAACTCAAATAAAGACTAAGTATTGCTTGATATAATGCCCCATTGACACCATATAACTGCAGCGTATTGAATAGCTTCTCTCTTGGCACCTTGTCATATGCCTTTTCCAGTTCGACAAAACTTAAATACAGATCTTTGTTATATTCTCTTGCTTTCTCAACTAATTGTCGTAAAGTGAAGATCTGATCCTGACAGTCTCTATTTGTCCTGAATCCAGCTTGTTCTTCACCAAGCTTTTCTTCCACAATTCTTCTCAACCGTTTCTCAAGTATACTTGCATAGATCTTGCCAGGAACACTCAGTAGGGAAATACCTCTGTAATTCTGACATTCAGTTTTATTTCCCTTTTTATATATGGGTACTATGAGAGCTCTACTCCAATCATCGGGAATTCGTCCCTCTGTCCAAGCTTTCTGAACTATGCAGTGGAGCCACTGTAAGACTTATACCACCATACTTCAGCATTTCTGGTCGAATATCATCTACTCCTGCTGCCTTTCCACATTTCAAGCCTTTGATGGCTTTTTCTACTTCAAGTATGGATATGTATTCCTGACTGCATGCCTGGTAAGTGTTTTTTACCACTGTGCTATCATCACTGCTTGGTTCATTTAGCAGTTTTTCAAAGTAATTACTCCATACTTCAAGGATATCTTTTTCTCCCGTTTTCATGTCACCTTTATCATCTCTAATTCCTTTTACAGCACTCTTTCCTCCATTCCTAAGCTTCTTCAACAACCTCCAGAATATTTTGCCACCTTCTTGATATTTATTTTCTATATTCTTGCCAAAGTCCTCCCATTACTTTTGTTTAGCTAGTTTTACATTTTGTTTTACATAGTGTTTAGCATTCTTGCATTTGTCTCTATATTCTCTAAGAGCACTAGCTGACTTATTTGACAGGAACTTTTGATATGCTTTCTTCTTTTCCTTCACTGCCTCTTTAACTTCCTGTGTCCACCAGGGAGTTCTGATTTTTTTATCCTTACAGACAACCTCACCACATGCCTCTCTGGCAGAATCAATCAACGTTTTCTTCAGAGTTTGCCACTGAATCTCCAAGGTTTGATTCCTGTTCTCAAACTCTTTCATTTTTTCTTCAATAATCTTTGTGTATTTTAGTCTACAGTTCACATCTGAGAGCTGCTCAACTTTTATTCGCTTTAAAACTTTCTTACATTTTATTCTTTTCAATATGAAATTCAATTTTATCCTGCTCAAGACTTGTGCAGTGATCACTTCCAATTTCAAATCCTCTGTACACCCTGGTGTCCTGCACCAGGACACACTATGAGACTTTTCTTATTCCTAGCCTTTTCTCTCCATGTAAATTTGTGCACATTTTTATGTTGGAACATGGTGTTAGTAATAACCAGTCCATGTCCTGAGCAGAAATCCAACAGATATTTGCCATTATTATTAGCTTTGCTCTTTTTTCCAAATTTTCCCAAAATATTTTTGTATGTCTCACAATCATTTCCTACTCTGCTATTTAGATCCCCAACAAGGACCAACTTTTCATTTTTCATTGTGTCAGTTGCTTTTTCTAAAGCCTCAAAAAATTCCTCCACTTGTACCTTAGTAGAACCTTCTGTGGGACCATAGGCACAAATAAGTCTCATTGTCCAGTTCCCCATTCTCATATTTGCCCACATTACTCTACTTGAGACTGACTGCCATTCAAGAAGATTAGCCTCGTATTTTGTGTTGAATACTATGGCTACTCCTTCTTTTGTTCGATTGTCATTGCCTGAATATTACATTTTGTATTTATTGCTCAGAAAGATCTCACCAGTTTTTTTCTTTTTTGTTTCAGTCACCCCTATTATGTCAATCTGGTACTTATCTAATTCCTCAGCTAGCTCCATTTCTTTGCCAATCAGTCTTCTTACGTTTATAGTATCGATCTTTAACTCTGGTGATGTTGAGTTGGGGTTTGTTTTCAGATTTGTTCCAGTAGCTGACTTTTCTCTGTTCGCCCTGGTTCCCTGGCGAAAAGAACGGGGGCCTTGTTTAACCAGGCAACGCCCCAGCCGGCATGAAATTTTGTCATGTTGTACCATCATTTTTTATTTTGGTTTAACCAATAAGAATACAATTTGGTCGGCTAAATCCCAAATTGCCAGCCCATCCTCGTTCGTTCAGTATCCAAATAGATACCCAACAGGGTGAACCACGAGAAGTTGAAGATTGGACATTAGGTCAGAAGCCCTGGTCGGTTCTCCGCATTCCTTTAAAGGCTATGTGGAGGTCTCCTCTCAGTTATACAGCTTTGATCCTTAAACACCCCAACAAACACCCTTGCACAAAGGTCTATTAAGTAAACTTCAATCATTTGGTCTCATCCCCATTGACTTCTGTAACTATGCCAGCTTTTGACTGGATTTGCATTACGTGTGATGGCTGAGGGATCCTTATCTTCTATGCAACTAATACTGTATGCATACATAAGTTTTTAAATTTTTAATGAAAGCAGACCAAACTTGGTGCAGGATTAATCCTTGCTTTTGTTACATTGTGTGGGGATCCTTAGTGTTTTTAGATGCTTCCTTGAGCTTTCAATAAAGGAAGCTTTCTACACAACTAATGCTGGGGTTCCATAGGACTCAGTTCTCTCATCCACTCTCTTCCTTCTGTATATCAGTGATCTACTCATGTTGATTGCCAACCCAGTACACAGCTTTGCTGATAACAGCACACTATACTTCTCCTTTTCATTTGATAGCCATGTGCTACACAAATCACCACAACCACCTGAACAACAATCTCTACTATCTTGATTTCCAACTATTCTTCTGTTAGTTGTTTGTTACATATTCATAATCCTGTCATATACATAATATACAGGGTGATTCTAAATTATTGTTGAGGTTTCTGTGGCCAGTAATAATTTTCAAACCAGAAACAACAACAATACTTTGGAATCAACCTGTATTTTGACGGTTCTATCTCCAGGCTTATGTATTTGGTGTTTCACTAATTTGGTGTTTCATTATGCTACATGTATTAAAAAACAAAATTTTCTTTTTCATATACTTCATTAACAAAGCACACACACACAACATATAAAATAAAGTTGTATATTAAAAAGATTTAATAACCCTTCTACTCCCTGACACAGACACATAACCTTAAAATACTTAGTCTTCTGACATTAAATGCAAAATATCTGGAAAGGTAGAAGCTAATATATTCAAATTAGAGACTCAGACATAGCAGAAAACTTAGCAATATTTCTGTGGAAAATCAAAACAAGTTCATCAGTCCTGAAGTTCTCTAAGGGAAATAGCACAAACTTATGGATGTGAGACTTGGAACCTAAAGAAGTCATTTAAGAAAAGGATAGTTACTTTTGGTGTTACAGAAGGCTGTTGAGGATATCATGTACTGAAAGGTGTACAAATGAATGGGTGTTAGAAAAATTCAGTATAACTTTAAGGTTCCTTAAAGATATTGACAGAAGAAAGTTAAAATATTTTGGACACATTGACAAAGGATGAAAGAGCAAAACCAGGCTGCAGAGCACAGGGATCTTCAACCAGGAAGCCATTTGTTTGGAGATTGTTGGACCGGTGTTCTCTTCACATGTCAGATGTTGATGGTAAGGCAGCTGAAGAGAGTTCATCCATAGACCAGAAAGGGTTTCTTGATTTTAGATGAAGACTAGTTGGAATTTTGAGAGTATGGTGCAGGGGCAGGAGTGGGTTGCTCATTACTTTATTAAATTCTTTAATCGAAGCTTGTCTTCTCCATATATTTGATGGATCAATGTTGGATAGGACATGCAGTCAGGGAAGAGGGGTGCTTCTCAGTGCCCCACTAATTGTGTGCATGGTAGAGTTTAGCTGAGTATCCATCATGTTGTTATGTGCACTCTTTCCCAGATGGGGCACAGTATTCTGCTGCAGAGAATGCAAGAGCTAGTGCAGACGACCTTAGGACTTCTGCCTCACAATCCCAGGTTGTTCCAACATGCCTTGAAATTATATTATTTCTCGTTTTAATTTTGTTGGAAAGGTTGGTGATGTCCTTTTTATAAGTTAGGCATCTGTCCAGGTTCACTCCAAGGTATTTCGGGTGAGGCTCATGTGCTACCATCTCGCCACAGAAAGAGAGGTGTCGATTTGCCTTTATGCATTGCTTAGGTGGAATGCTGTGGACACAGTTTTTGTTAGATTTGGCTTCAGTTACCCTGCTTGAAGTACTCTTCCAGCATGTTTAGGTCTGTGTTCAAAGTTGTTTCTAGGTTGGCAAAGGAGGTAGGCTGTTGGAGGATTGCTAGGTAATCAGTGTACATGTATTTGTTTGAACTGGTATATGGTATATCGATGTGTAAATGTTGAAGAGTAAAGGGGCTAACACAGAGCCCTGTGGAAGATCGTTGTGGAGCTGGAAAGTTTTTTTGCACCTTATAATATTGCCTAAGTTTAGGAGGAGGCCCCTGATCCAGACTGTGTCATAAGTTGATTTTAGGTAGATGAAAGTGACTCTGGATTTAAGTTTCTTCTGGAGGCCTGCTTCAATCTGTGCTGTCAGGATGGACCTGGTCACAGCAACTTCTTCCTGACCTGAAGCCAGCTTGTTCAATCAGGAGTGCTCTTTTGATCAGTGGTGAAATTCTTTTAAGGAGAATTCTTTAAAAGAGCTTAAAGGTGGAGCAAAGCAAGGAGATTGTTGACGTTATTTGGATCTTTCCCTGGTTTGGGCACAGCAATTATTTTGGCTTCCCGCCATAGTTTTGGTAGTTCTCCAGTTGTTATAATTTTTGAGAACAGGGCAGCCAGCCACGTTTGACCTCGTTGGTAGAGATGTTTGAGAAACTCGGGTAGGAGACCATCCTATTCCTTGCCATTCTTGGTGAGTTTTAAGGCTTCCTGTACCTCTCCTAGAGATACTGGGCATGCAAGTTCAGGAAGCTCAGGGTCCATCTTCAGAGACTGTAAATGAGATGGATGGATAGTTTATGTGGAATGACTGATCTTCAGAGAGTTGAAGCCTCCAGAAAAGCAGACAACAGGATTACATGGCAAAGATTTCTGTGACACATCACCGAGCATCAGAGTGACCATACGGCATCTGTGGATGCCCAATGAACAGATGATGACCTCTATCTTTAAATATATGCCTTACTTCCAGCATATTCAGTTTCTATTTGAAATTAGAATGGAATAAATTGACAATTTACTTCATAAAAGTCAGCTATCCAACTGAAACAAAATACAACTCTTTTGGAACATTCCTGCATTTTTACTTGACAACTGTCAGTTCCACAAACACAGAGAATGGCATTCCATCTAATCTTCACTCAAAAACATTACAGTGAAGATATATTAACTTCCAGTAGGAACTTTAATCAAGGATCCACAATAAAAACAACTATTCATTCCATAGATTTTTTCTTTATTTCTTAAAGGGAATCATTTACAATTCTCCCTTTTCTATTTGTTTGCTGTTTTACAACGCCCCCGCTATGTGTATTCTCTCTCCTTCTTTCTTGTGTCTATCAGCTGTTCATTTCATATCACAGTAGAACATATGCCCGTATTCTCTGATTTGCAACTGCATGAAGGACGTCACAACAGCTGGGTATCTCAGATAGCAGAGAGTTTTTTTTTGGTAATGGCAGACTGGTTATGTTTATTTAGAGTATTTGAGTGTCCTTTCCATTTGATGAATATTTCATGTACTTAGAATAAAAAGCTTCTATGTGTATTTTAATTTCAATGATGTAGCAAGAAGATATGTATACATCTTGCCATTTCTTGTTGCAGCTAAATTGGAAAATGAATTTCACTGTTGACAAACCATGGGGCATGGTTAGGCTTAACAGAATCACAAATCAACTACTAATACTGTAACTACAAGCACTGCTGCTATATTCATACAGTGGAATATCATTTTGACAAATATAATTTTTTCAACATAACAATATTTTTATTTCATTTTTAATTTCAAATCTTTTATTTCATTTTATTAATATTTATGGCTATTTTGCCTATTTTCTTAAGGAGTGTACCCCTTGTATTTGGCTTTTTTACTCAATTTATTTAAGGCATTAATGATATTTTAAAGATACAGATAAACAGAAAATATGGAAGGAATAATTTTGGACATACCTTTATAGGAATGCTCGAGGTTGTCTTCTTTTGGAGCAGCATCAGGAGTATAATGAAAAAAATTATATAACTGAACTTTCTAAAGCCAATATGACATAGCCTCCACTTTGTCCACAAGCTCCAAAGACGACACTCATTTTAAATAGCTCAAACCCCATAACTCCCACCTCTGATCTTCATTCATTATATTTTTTTTTTCCTAAAAAAATTTTATAGTCCATCTTTGATAATTCTACTTTTAATTTGCATATCTTTGATCTTCCGCATTTTTAGCTCCCACATATTTCTGTCCCCCACCCTTTTAATTATATTTTCAGTTCATTTATATAATTTTTATTGTTATACTTCTGATGCTGCTCGAAAAGAAAACAACCTTGAGCATTTCTACAAAGGTATGTCCAAAATTATACCTTCCATATTTTCCATTTATCTATATTTTTAAAATATCATTAATACTTTAAATGAATTGAGTAAAAAAAGTCAATGACATAACAAGGGGTGCTCCTTAAGAAAATAGGTAAAATAGCCATAAATATTAATAACAATTTTAGAGGAGTAACATGGAAATTTTCCAGAAATAATATTTATAGTAACATGTTTAATATTTTTTATGTAGTAACATATTTTATGTTCCAACATAAAAATGCACACAAATTCACATGGAGTGAAGAGGCAAGGAATAAGAAAAGTCTCATTGACTATGTTATTGTCGATAGTGATGTTTTCTCCCTGGTGCAGGGCACCAGAGTGTACAGAGGATTTGAAATTGGAAGTGATCACTATTTAGTCTTGAGCAAAATGAAATTGATTTTCATTTTGAAAAGAAGAACATGTAAGAAAGTTTTAAAGCGAATAAAAGTTGAGCAGCTCTCAGATATGAACTGTAGACTAAAATACACAAAGCTTATTGAAGAAAAAAATGAAAGTGTTTGAGAACAGAAACCAAACCTTAGAGATTCACTGGCAAGCCCTGAAGAAAACATTGATTGATTCAGCCAAAGAGGCATGTGGCGAGGTTGTCTGCAAGGATAGAAAAATCAGAACTGCATGGTGGACACAGAAAGTTAAAGAGACAGTGAAGGAAAAGAAGAAAGCATATCAAAAGTTCCTGGCAAATAAGTCGGCTTGTGCTCTTAGAGAATACAGAGACAAATGTAAGAAGGCTAAACACTGTGTAAAACTAGCTAAACAAAAGTCATGGGAAGACTTTGATAAGAACATAGAAAATAAATATCAAGACGGTGGCAAGATTTTCTGGAGGTTGTTGAAGAAGCTCAGAAATGGAGTTAAGAGTGTTGTAAAAGGAATTAGAAATGATAAAGGTGACATGAAAACTGGAGAAAAAGATATCCTTGAAGTATGAAGTAATTACTTTAAAAAATTACTAAATGAAACAAGGAATGATAGCACTGTGGTAAAAAACACTCAACAAGCATACAGTCAGGAATACATATACAGGGTGTTCGGGATAAATTTGACATATTTATAATTAATTATATTTTTCCGTAAGTTACATGTATTAACACACACTTCTCTTCATTTAAAAGTTTGGACCCTTCTTCATTCATATACAAGATGTCAGAAAGGATGGATAGCTGGAACCCACCTGAATCATGGAAGAGAATAACTTGTATCATGATGATTCGTGCCCGCCATCAAAATAAGGATATTACGACTGCTGCCCAATGCTCCCTGAATACAGTAAAAACAATCAGGCATGAACTAGAGACTTGCAATGGTGACTACGAGGATGTAGCAAGAAGAAAGATCACTAGCAGACGATCTGATTGCGTTCGTACAGCAGAATTCCTCGCAAATCTGCAGGAACAGGTGTTGAAGAACCCTGGCATTGGAATTCGGGCTTTGTTCGTGGAGTTGCTAACTGTAGTCAAGCCCTGGATAACAAGGGTAGCCAATGGTAGGCCGTATGTATGGCAGCAGGATTCGGCCCCTTGCCACACCTCTGGGAAAAGTCAAAAATGGTTGTCTGAAAATTTCTACGACTTCACCAGTCCAAATGTTTGGCCTCCAAACTCCCCAGACCTTAACCCCATGGATTATTTTGTATGGGGCGCAGTTGAAAAAGACACCAATCGCACTTCCAGTAATACAAAAGCCCAGTTAATGGATAAAATTAAAACAGTTTTTGCGGCCCTTCCCAGGGAGACTGTAGCATCAGCTTGTTCGAGGTTCCGAAGCAGAATTGAAGCTGTGATCGATGCTAATGGTGGTTATTTTGAGTAAATCTTGTTGATAGTATTGTAATTAACTCTGCCTGTAATGTTTTTTTGTAAATTCATTAAATTTAATAGATACAAAGAAGATTTTCTTTTTCCTTACGAAACTGTCAAATTTATCCCGAACACCCTGTATACATGCTTGAAATGTGGAAATGCAGCAGGAGTAGATGATATTAGGCCAGAAATGCTGAAGTATGGAGGTATAAAAGTCTTACAGTGGCTGCACTGCATAGTTCAGAAGGCCTGGACAGAGGGATAAATTACAGATGATTGGAGTAGAGCTCTCATAGTACCCATATAAAAACGGGAAATAAAACTGAATGTGAGAATTACAGAGATATTTCCCTGCTGAGTGTTCCTGGTAAGATTTATGCAAGTATACTTGAGAAACGGTTGAGAAGAATTGTGGAAGAAAAGCTTGGTGAAGAACAAGCTCAATTCAGGCCAAATAGAGGCTGTCAGGATCAGATCTTCACTTTACGACAGATAGTTAAGAAAGCGTGGGAATATAACAAAGATCTATATTTAAGTTTTGTCGAACTGGAAAAGGCATATGACAAGGTGCTAAGAGAGAAGCTATTCAATACGGTACAGTTATATGGTGTCAATGGGGCATTATATCAAACAATACTTAGTCTTATTTGAGTTGTAAGTCAGCAGTTAGAATTGAAGGAAGTACAGGAATATGGTTTAATGTTAAATCTGGTGTGAGACAAGGATGTACATTGTCCCCTCTGTTATTCATTATCTATATGGATCACATTATCAAGGAAACTGGTATTAAACCTGATATCAAAATTGGAGATGTTAATGTCAGCTCTTTGCTTTATGCAGACGATGTTATACTTCTAAATAAATCTGCTACAAGTCTGCAAGATTCCATGACTAAATTGAATAACTGTTGTAATAGATATGGTATGAAGGTCAGCAATAACAAGACAAAGACAATGAAAATAGGCAGATGTATTGAAAATGTCAACTGCATTTCAACTGAATATCCTCGTTTTTAATATGATATTGCCATTGATGCCATCTGTTCATGCCCCTAATCATTCTCAGGACTCTCATATCTGTCGTCTCTTGTCTTTGGTCAAGTGTTTTATTTCTAACCCAGCTCTCAGCTCCATAAGTTAAAATTGGTTTGAACACTCTCTTGTATACAGCTCATTTAATGTTTTGACTAATTTCTTATTCCATATAAATTTATTTAGTTGACTTCCTACCATACTGGCTTTGTTGATTATGCTGTCTATTTCCATATTTAATTTACTGTCTTTACTAAAAATTGTGGCTAAGTAGCTGAAATGTTTTATTTGTTCGATAGCCTTTCCTTTAGTGTTACACAATGATTAGCATTCATTTTACATACATTATGGAATCTATTATAAATAATAATTTTAAGTTCCCGATGTTTTGACCTTCATATTATGGTCATCGTCTCTAGTATAGTATGGCCACTGTTTGTAGTTCTCTCCTTGGCATTTTGCCAAGAATAATCTATTCATGCTGAAGGGGAGAAAGAAATGAAGGATGTACGAATTGTTCGCCAACATGCGAAATCACGTGCTTTCTTGTCTGTCGCTATACTATAGTAGCTTAAATTTTGTTGTTGCTTTTTTTGCATTATTTTTTTATTATTAATTTGTATGATGGATACAGTGCAATCAAAAAGTGCTGTTGTTAAACGTTTCAGTAGCTCTTGCAAAAGAATATTGAATAATGTGCTGACATTCTGCGAAAAAGTATCATCAGAATGCTGTCTCCTTTTTCCCCTTTCTCAAGTCATGAAACGTGTAAATGCAATTGCGGGCGTATCGGGGTCGACTGTTAAAAGAATTCATAGGGAATCAAAAGGTGAAGGTAAGCTAAAATTTAAATCCCTAAAAAAAGCACCAGAGAAAGAAAACCATCGAAACCGTAGCTTTGAATGATTTTGATGTAGACGTTATAAGAAGAACTATTCACGAATTTTACATGGTCGAGAAAAGAGTGCCAACTGTTCCGAAATTGATTCTTGTGCTTAAAGAAAAAATAAATTTTCCTTGGAAAAGAGAAACTTTAAGAAAAATACTTCATGAAATTGGATTTTGTTTTAAAAAGTCCCAGAATAAAAGGAAACTTATCATGGAGCGAAGTGACATTGTTTTATCTAGAACGCAGTATTTGAGAGCAATAAGACATTTCAGGGAGGAGAAAAGACCGATTGTGTATCTAGATGAAACTTGGTTTGATAGTAATTTAACTTATGGAAAATGTTGGCAGTCTAAAGAAGAATGTGGAGTGCTACAAACCAGAAATGCCTCGCGCCGCAAACATCAGTTTGTTAAAAGAGTCACAACAGTCATAAATAATTAATCAGTTTAGGACATTAAAGTGTCTCATTTCTCTCAACTGTAAGTTTAGAATATCTAAGTTCATTTGAAAAAATTACTGTTTTTCTGTATAATTATTTTTATTTTATAGAAAACTTTCTTAAAAATAAACTTAGTTAAACTTTTGTTTTATGCTATACCTTTTTTAATTTTGTTAATACTCTACATACATTTTTCCAACTGTTATACAAGCAAAATAGTTACACTTTAAAAACGACAATGTTCGTAAAAGAAAAGCTAAATTTTCCGCCCAGTAATAATAAACAAACTCATCCCAGAAGACAGGTTGATTACCCTATTATCGGAATGGATTTTCCTTTTCTGAAATGTGCAGAAGTGTCGAAGGATCTCTAATCGGTGGGTGAACAATACACACACACACATATATACAGAGCTAAATTACATTTCACACAGTATGCTGAAGAGACAATGAATTGATCAACGGAAATAAAATAAAATGAAATGAAAATAAAATAAAATTACAATAAATATATGAAATAAAATAAAATAACTACATGAAAGCTAAATTCTATATAAGACAATATCAGAGAAACATTCTTTCATATAGATAGTTTTGTTACAGTAAAAATGATGCCATTATGTTGCAGGGTTAATGGATTGTATACAGTACTCAGAAAGGATTAAAACAGTATTTAATACTTCCTATATTTCATCTCAGTCACTGAGACATCTTCAGGGATTACAAAAAAATTAATGTAACATATACACAAATACCACACAATACTAAGCCAACCACGTGGGTGAATCTGAAGTCCTATCTAGGTGGAGCGCCCTCTATGGGCGTTTGTAGGTGGCCTGGAATGTAAGGTGGGATCTCTGATGATTAATGATTCCCAAATCTTAGGAAGTTTAATGCAACCGTATTTATTTATATTCGGTAGATTTCTGAGACCTACTGCAAATTCTAAAAATAGTCCCTCTTTTTTGAATTTACTGTGGTGGAGCATGGTGTTTTTTCCCCTAGAGATCCTGTGGATTGTATCCAAGACATGGTCAACCAGACCTGACTGACTGTAGTCATGGTTGCAGATGTATCACTTGTGTTCCTCTAGGTGGATGGTTGTGATCTGTCCACAGTATGCCAGCTTACAGGAACAGGGTATTTTATAAATTCCAGGCACTGAGAGAGGAGGGAGCTGATCTTTTGTAGAATGGATAAGGGTAGCAAGTTTGCGGTGGGGATTAAATGCTGTGTGTAGGTTGTACTTTTTTAAAATATCTTGGCTATGTTTTCCGATGTACCATGGATGTAGGGTATTGTGATGGCATTTCTAAACTCTTTCTGAATATAGAAAACCTATGCACACAGGCAGATACATTCACAAACTCTCCCACCACCACCCCACTCAACAATATGGCATTATTAAAACTCTAACCAAGAGAGCCCACAATTTTTCTTCTAGCAGTGGAACCGCCCTTACAACTAATCTCAACCACATATACAACACCTTCCTCTCCAATGGCTACAGTGATCGTAGTATTAAAAAAATAATCAGCATTAAAAAATAGACACACAGCATTTAACCCCCACCGCAAACTTGCTATCCTTATCCATTCTACAAAAGATCAGCTCCCTCCTCTCTCAGTGCCTGGAATTTATAAAATACCCTGTTCGGAAAAAAATAGCCAAGATTTTAAAAAAAGTACAACCTACACAGCATTTAAGCCCCAACACAAACTTGCTACCCTTATCTATTCTACAAAAGATGAGCAACCATCCACCTAGAGGAACACAAGTCATATATCTGCAACCACGGCTATGGTCAGTCAGGTCTGGCTGACCATGTCTTGGATACAACCCACAGGATCTCTTGGAAAAAATCCACCATGCTCCACCACAGTAAATTGAAAAAAGATAGACTATTTTTAGAATCTGCAGCAGCTCTCAGAAATCGACCAAATCTAAATAAATACAGTTGCATTAAACTTCCAAAATTTGGGAAACATTAATCATCAGAGATCTCACCTTACATTCCAGGCCACCTACAACTGCCCATAGAGGGCGCTGCACCTAGATAGGACTTTAGAGTTCACCTACATGGATGGCTTAGTATTGTATGGTATTTGTGTATATGTTACATTAGTTTTTTTGTAATCCCAGAAGATGTCTCAGTGACAGACGCAATGTAGGAAGTATTAAATTCTGTTTTAATCCTTTCTGAATGCTGTATGCAATCCATTAAGCCTCCAACATGATGTCCTCACAGCACTTAAGCCGCAACACATGGATAAAAATAATGTCCTAATTTAACATGACAATTGTTATATTAGATTTAAGATCCTGGATTACCTGTGGTCCTATTTCTAATTAACTCTTAGGGAGAAAGGTTAAGTGGGTAGAATATGTGCCTTTCATATTCCTGGAATTTTTAGACCATCATTATTGTTAAGATTAGGGTGGTTGATAAGAATCCCACAAGCCTCCTTAAATTTATGTTCATACCAAGTTTTGCTTTGATGTAAACAACAGGTGCTTTTCCAGTCAATTCTATGTAATGTGTTCAGGGCATGATCAGAAAGACCAGCTTGACCATAGTTATTATATTTAATGTGTCGTTTATGTTCCTTTTTTCTGATAGGAATTGTGTGTGTCCTGTTTCCCCTATAGGGCAAATTACAGGTGTAATGAATACAGTATACTCCAGGGTTGGCCAGCAGTGGGAGTGGATATCTGGATGAGTTGAGTAAGTTCTTTAATTTTGCAGGCAGTTTAAAGATGGCTTTAAAGTTGTATTTCTGTTTATTTTGTCTGATATCCCTTTAATGTATGGAATGGTTACAGTTTTATTGTAGTTTAGTTTATTTTTGTTTTTAATTGAGGTCTTGTACAGAATTTTTTGATAGTATTTTGGCTGTAACCATTTTTTAGGAAGGTATTGCTGAAAACTTTTAATGCATCTTTAAGTGCTTGTTCATTGGAGTATTTGTAAAAAATCGCTACAATAAATAAACGGTTCACAAGATCCTCGATAAATGCCACTGAAAACAAATTATAAGAATGCCATAGCTTTTTTTTTTTTTTTTTTTGAATGTTGAGCCCATATACAAGAGGTTGGTAGATCAACCTGTAGTACATTAGTACTGTGTATGGGTTGGGAAAGAAGGTACTTGTTCACATTAGATTTGAATGACTGTATATTGTATTCCTTAGGGAACACATCAAGGGGAAGACTGTTCCATTGTATAGCAGTTGCAGGAATGAAGGAGGAGGAGAAGAAACTTGTTCTGTGGGTTTCAAGGGGCACTGTGTAGGGATGTTGATCAGCAGCTGCATGTGTTACAACAAGCTTAGTGCTATTGGGGGAATTATTGATGCTATTTCGAATGAACATTTTCCATGGAAATATTTGTACAAAACACATAGTGCAGAGACCGATCATCTCTGCAAAAGTGGTGGAAATGAGTTGGTAAGAGATGGGTCATTAATAAGTCTGATTGCTTTTCTCTGGATTGAGTCGAGCATTTTGAGGGAGCTTTTGAGGGCCCGCCTCATATTTGGGAGCAGTATTTGATAGTGGGTGAATTTGTGATTTGTTTTAGTTACAGCTGTTCAGTGATGAAGTAACGTCTTGAGCAAAAGAGAAATCCTAGTTTTTTTGAAGCTGAGGATGCAATGGTTGTTATGTGTTTATGCCAGGAGAGGCTTGATGTCAGGGTAATTCCAAGAAGAGAAATCTCAGATTGTCTGAAAATTTGGGTGTTGTCAAAAATAATACTTGGAGAGGATGGTTCTTTTTTATGAGAAATGAGACAGTACTGGGTTTTATTAGCATTGAAATTGACTAGGTTATCTGAACCCCATTGGCAGATGGCTTGGAGGTCTGAATTGAGGGCAGTGGTGGTTGCTGTTCAGTAGGTTGAGGTGAGTTGTGTGGAGTAAGGTTTATTAAAAGAAAGGGAGGAGTGCAATGTGCTGTCGTCTGCAAAACTGTGTATTGGGTTGGAGGTAAGCTGAAGTAGGTCATTGATATATAGTGGGAAGAGGGTTGGTGAGAGGACAGAACCTTGAGGAACTCTGGCATTAGTTGAATGGTGAGTGGTTAAGGAACCATCTACTATCACACACAGTGTGCATCCAGACAGAAAGTTGGCAATTCAACTGCAGAAGTCCTGAAATAGACGAAATGATGGGTTTGCTTAGTAAGCCTTTGTGCCAGGATGGGTGATATATGTGAGCAGATCTCATGTTGATCAGCAGTGACGGAATCCATACTTGCAGTTGTTTATTACATGGGTAGCTTCAAGGTAGTGTAGGAGTTGGGAATTGATGATTTTTTACATTACTTTAGAAAGGACTGAGGTGAGCGAGATGAGGCGGTAGTTGGACAGCAGTGACTTCTCGCCCTCCTTGGGAATGGGTTGAATATAGGCCAATTTCCAGGTTGTGGGATAGATATCAGTGGAGTAAGACAGTATATATGAGTGACATAGGACAGGAGACAGTTCTGGTACCCAAACCTTCAGGACAATCAGAGGAATGCCATCAGGTCCAGGAGACTTTTTTGTGTCTAATTTGAACAGTATTTTACTGATCTCTTTCTGGCAAAAGGATATAGTGGGCATTGTATGTTGTCAACTGGAATGGTTGGGGGACATTTGCCATTGTCAATTATGCATGCATTGGAAGCAAAGTCCAGGAGATTGGCCTTTTCTGTAGGTGATGATGCAATGGAGCCATCTGGGTATGATAGAGGTGGGAATAATGTTGGGCAGAAGTTACGACCAATTGATTTGGCGAGGGACAAAAGGCTCGGCTGACATTTGGACAGTCTGCTAATTTCCTGCTTTTTTGCTCTTTCAAACTCTGTTTTGGAAGCATTGATTGTTTTTTTTGCATTTATTTCAGGCTTGGGTATAAGTTCTAAAGGAGGATGTAGTTCTTGATTTGAGCCAGTAATGATATGTTTGGTTTTTCATTTGTACAGCCTTGGTGCATCTTTTGGAAAACCAAGGTTTAGTTAGGGAATTACAGGTCAGAGTACTGTGGGAAATGTACAATTTCATGCCAGTGAGAATACTTTGGCTATGAGTTCAGTGCATGTGTTTGGGTTGGAAGGTCGGAAGCAATAGTCTAACCACAGGAATGAGGCATAGAGGTTGCAGAGGCTGTCTCACTTGGCACTGTTATAATGCCAAACTACTCTGGTGTGGGAGTAGCTGTGTAAGCATGGGGGAGGAGATGAGCACTAGGTTGTGGTCAGAATTGCCTAGCAGACCCACTATGTTCACTGTGTGTTTGGAAGGGTCATTAGTCAGGAAGAGGTCTAAGGTATTTGGAGAGTGGTTTGGTTTAGCGGATATTCTGGGTGGCATGTGAACTAGTTGTGTAATGTCATTAGTGATTGCAAATGTGTTGGCATCTCTGCCTGCAAGATCTGTACAACTGGAGGAGGAAAGCCAGTTGGTGTTGTGGACATTAAAATCTCCTAGGAGGATGATTTTGCTGTTCGGAAAATGGGACTGGAGAAATTCAGTTTTTAAGGATAGGAAATTAAAGGGCTCAGAGTGGATGGTTGCATTAGGGGAGCGATAGAGACAACATATGAATTTGACTGAGTTGGGTATTGATATTTTCATCCAAAGAAGGTCAAAGTTCACATTTCTAAGTTGGGTCAAGGTATGTCGGAGGGTGGCATCTGTGCCACCCTTGAGTTGAAAGGAGTTAAAAAGTGTGTAGTTTGGAAGGTTGAGGTGAATAGTGCTGGAGGGAGGTAATATTTGAGCTTCTGCCAGAAGAGCTTCATATTTGAGCTTCTACCAAATTCTACCTTCTTAATATTTGAGCTTCTACCAAACCCCACCTAGACTAGGTGGGGTTTGGTAGACTGCAGGTGGTAGTGGACACTATTAAGGTTGGAGTTTAGGCCACAGATGTTGTTGAAGTCAATTCGTGGGGTTTTCTGAATCATATGTTTGACTGCAGTGCCTTGCATACTGATCGCCATGGTGGCTGTAGTGGCATCACTTGGTTTTTGCATCAATTTAGCTTGTCTGTTGTCGATGATCCAGCTGTAGTCACCATTTTGACGTTTTTCTGCAAGTTGTCTTCGAAGCTGCCGACCTTGTTCGCTTTGTTCAAATGATAAATTTGGTCGAGCATGTATGCGTCATTGCAGACAAATGTTTTAAACTTGTTGTTGATTGCTGTTATTAGCTTTGATGTGCTTGTCAGCATGGTGCAAGTCACTTTTATGGGGCATGGAAAGTTCGTTCCGTTCTTTCTTTTGTTTATGGGTCCGAAACAATGGCACCTGATGATATTTTTAGGATCAATGTCACATTATTCTGCTAATTTGCTGATGTCTTCTTTCAGTGCTTTTCTGTTTTCTTTTGGAAAGTTCAAAATGACAGTATTGAATTTTTTTGTTTTTGGCCTCCATCGTGTTGTGCACCGTTGATGCGATTATTTCACTGAGTTCATTCGCGGGGAAGGGTGAACATTGCAGCTCTGATCATCAGTTGATTTGAGCTTGGTTTCTAGTGCTCTTATTTTGGAAGAAAGAGTTTGATTCATAGCACTGATGTGCTGTTCGAGGTTTTCAATTTGTTTGTCTAAGTTCAGGAGCTGTTTTACTGACGGAAGGCACAGTGAACAGAAATAGAGCTGGTTAAGGTCGATGTATATCTTGTGCATGATTTGTCCATTTCTGCGCAGTAAGTGTGCATCCAGTGGTAACAGAACTCGCACATTATACCCTTGTTTTTATCACTGATATCAATTTTGCAGCTGCGGCATTTTGTGGGCTTATCGGCAATCGATGGCACTGTGCTGGCGAGACACAGGGTGCTTGTTTGTCATTGGCTTTTGTTGTCGCTTTTGAATTTTGAATGAATAAAATTCATTAAAAATTTATTCAATCACAATTTAACAAGTTAAACCCTGAAAGGATATGCTTGCATCCTAGTATATATTATATATATCTTGACAAATGTAGGATACAGTGATTAAGAAGAAAAATTGTGAATATTTCAGTGAAAAAAAAATTTCTACTAGATTGTATATTTGATAGTGAAGTTAGTAAATTTTATATTACTTGTTAAGATTGATACGTAATGAATTGCTGTATGAATTGCATGTGATAAAGTGAGAACACAGGGTCATAGTACAAGGACAAACCATCGGATTAAGAAGTTTCCCCAAGTGGTCTCGCGCACATACGGCACGTGGAGACCTAAGCTGTTTAGAGAAGACGCTGCAGAAGCGAGACCCACGTGTACAAAAATAACGGGACGGGTGAACAACTTAGGTTACAGAGAGTACCGGTAGGGGGTTAGTATAAAAGAGTTAGGAACCCCCCCCCCCCCCCCCCGAGGCTTTTTGTGGTTTTCTCTTCTTGATTGTCTGGACGTGTGGTTCGCAGGGAGTTCTGCTCTCACTCCTGTTAGTAGCAGTCAGAGATGCCGCATAGTAGTTAGAAAGGTTGCGGGTCTCAAGCCCTATGATGAAAGGATAGACATTTTACAGAGATAGTAGGCAACTCATGGGAAAGCTCAGCGACCCAGTAGCGTGCTACGTGAATGCAGAATCACCTTTCGCCAAGAATGTTCTTCACATAGGCTCGATATACTAGCAATGTGTGGACCAACCAACGATCGCAGGAATCCCAGCCGTAAAACCGATGGAAAGGACATAGTTAAAAGAAAAACAATCAAGAATCGAAGGGACAAGTATAAAGGATCATCGAGTATGGTATTGTAACCTTTTTGTCAAGTAATGTGTGTGAGGAAGAGAAATTAACTGTAATATAAGAATTAAGGACTCTGATTAGAATAAGACAGGACTATAGTGCTTTGATAACAGCTAGGCTAAAGGAAAAGGAATGTTCTTTACATGTGCTGATTGACAATTATGTCTTAGTCAAAGTCTGAAGTTTCAATTTTGTTTTATGATCTAAGAATGCTAGATTATGATTCTTTTAGAGAAGTGTTTCTATAATATTCATATTTGTTTAAAATGTATGTAAGTTATATTGTTTAACGTTCTAATAGTGATGATTGATTATTCTTTACACTGTATGACAACAAATATGATAAATAAACCTTTTGCTATTTTTAATTTGATTGCCTGTATCTAAGAATCCAATGCACCACTCATAAATTAATCGAATCTAAGCGGAAGAGAATAAACGATAGTTAAGGTCACAACTACAAACAAAGGTCAATAGTGGGTACATCTGCAAGTTCACTTCTTGATTGAGAAACTTTTTGGGTGACGCAGCAAAAAAAAAAAAAAAAATTCCCAGAACTTTAAGAGGCAAATTTCAGAGGCTTTGTCACCTAGGAATTGGCTTGTCCCTGAGGCAATTCTTTTGTGTTCTCAATAGTACCACGTGACATCCAAGGAGAGGTATACTATACAACATATAGATATATAATAAGAAAAATTGGACATAACACCACCATCTTTGCTTCGCACGGTAGGCATAGCGGCCACTTGCATGTGGCTGATTTTTAGATCGAAATATAACTGGTTCAATGCACTAAAAGTACTTACGGGTTGTGCTGGAGTTTTCTGTTCCTTAGTAGCTGCTGTTAAGATTTCTGTTTGATGTTTAATTTGAATGGGAAACTCTTGCAGTAGTGATAAAATGCTGGAGCACTCGTTTCCCTACATTAGTGGCATTTCAGAAAAAATAGATAGAACACTACTTAAATACAGCATTAAGACTACCTTCAAACCCCCAACAAAATTAAGAAATTTACTTAGCTCTTCCAAAGATCCTCTTCCATACCTGGCCCACCCATGAGTTTACAAAATTCAGTGTACCTGTAACCTACCTTACACAGAGGAAACAGGACACATCATCTCAATCAGAAAAGATGAACACAAACAACACATTTAAATACCTCCACTATGGTAAAACAGACCTATCAGACCATGCACTTCAAGCATGCCACAGAATTGACTGGAAAGGCACCAAGTCCCTACACCACACCAAAACCTGGTTTGAAAGAAAATTCAAAGAGGGTTGTGAAATGTTGAAACATTATTCAAACCTGAACAAAAATGATGGATTAATCATTCCAAGAATGTAGAAGACCCATCTGCAAACAGAAGAAAATCCCAATACGAGATGACTTTAGAAATATTTAATGTAGTTCTGTTTAATGTTATTTTTAACATTAAATGTATATTTTAATGTTATTTTAATGGCAATTTGTATAACTGACAATTTCTATCATAAAGCAGGTATACATTCAAATTTTCGAATTGTGCAAAATGGTCATGTGTTAGCACTTAACAGGATAGAAGATAATAGGCTACACTAAGTGAATTGTGTTTGAAGGAAGCTCTTTTTCATGAAGGCAAAGTTGCAAACTTGGATGCCTTGTAATGTTTCAAAGAGATCTAAATGATTTCACACAGGAAAGAATTATTGGAAATCTTGAAGCAGGCTGCAGAATTACTGATATTGCCAGTGGTTTGGAATCTCACATAGTGTTGTATCCAGGATCTGGGCAGTTTCAAACAAATGGAATGTGTTCCAGACATTTGCTAAGAGATCGCCTTCACTCTACCACAGAGCATGAAGGCAGCTTTTTGTTAATAACAGCAAAAGATAATCGATGCACCACAGCAAGTCAGCTCCATTCAAGCACAAGTACATGGATATCTTAACAAACTGTGGCAAGACGTCTGCTACAAGTAGGCCTATACGCCCAAAGGTCTGTAGTCTGGAGTGTTGTATCTATAAAAATTGGACAAGACAACAATCGACTGCTGTACTCTTTACAGTGAGAGTTGCTTTAGTCTTTCCTCTGATTCCAGATGACACTTGATCTGGTGTGAAAGTGGTGCTGCTTACCATCACGAGAACGTTCTTGAAAGGGATAGATATGGCGATCCTGGGGTCATAGAGTGTGTGCGGGGGGGGGGGGACATTATGCTTAATGGACACTGAGCTACAAGTGCTGGATAAAGGGACTATTATTGGTGAATGATATTGCAACAGAGTTCTTTGACATCATGTTTGGTTGTTCTGTGATGCTGTAGGTGAAGAATTCATTTTTATGGATGACAATGTGACACCACATCGTACATGAGCAGTGAAGATACTTCTGGAGATCAAGGATATTAATTTAATTGAGTGGCAGGCACACTCCCCAGATCTCAACCTCATAGCACACGTTTAAGTCACAATAGGGAGATGCATTGCTGCTTGAAATTCCCCTTCAGATAACAAACAGGCCTTATCCTTGCTCTGATGGAGAAGTGAGCCATTTACCTCAAGAACTTGTTAGTTGTTGTCTCTACGTTGTGTATTTTTGGTTACCGAGAAGGAGGGGTCAGAATCAGATGCATAGTGGTGGAAGAGCATAAGAAGATAACATAAGTTTTCATTATTTAGATATTTAGTATACTTAAATATGTTTTATAGTTAACTTATACTTATTTAGCGTTTAGTTGTAGTAGTTCCTCGACACCTATTTTGAATAATGGTGGCAGCGGCAGCTCCAGTCGCAAATGGTGTATCACCACCTCTCCCATTTAAAGACTCCATTTTGCATGACATAAGGAATTTTGTGGCATGCGGGACTTGTGGGCGTCCCAGCGGTTGTATATGTAGCAGGTGAGAGAAGGGGAAATACGTATATATACAAAATGTAGGCAATGGGAGGAACTTGGTGAGTTAGAGATGCCTATAACTGACCTCGTTGAGTCAGAGGCAGGAGATTCTCCATGTAGAGAGACAAGTGGTATGATAGAGGGTGAGAATAGCAAGAGAAATATGAATGAAAAAATGAGAGTGGGGAGTGTGGAAAGGTTGAATGATTGTGAAATTTTCGGAGATGGTCTCAGTTGAGAGGATGAATGCCAAACAAGAGTGGCTGACTTGCAGAGAGAGATAGATGAGTTGAAAGAGTAGGTGGAATGTCTCGGGACTGAGATGAGATTAGGTGAATGGAAGAGATGAATGCAAGGTGAATCAGAGTAGGAGCGAGGGAGAGTTATGGGAATGATAGAAGAGGAGAGAATAGGAACAGTAGAAGAGAGGGAATGAGAGGATTATGGGAATGATAGAAGAGGAGAGAATAGGAACAGTAGAAGAGAGGGAATGAGAGAGAGTTATGGGAATGATAGAAGAGGAGAGAATAGAATCAATGGAAGAGAGGGAATTAGAGAGAGTTATGGGAATGGTAGAAGAGGAGAGAAAGAATAGAAACAGTAGGAGAATGGGAATGAGAGGAATGCGATGGAGCACTGGAACCAGGGATAGAGTGATGTCAGGAAGGCAGGTAATTAGGGGGGAACATAGAGAGAAAGTGTTAGTGGAGAGAGAGAGAGGGATGCAGGTGAGCAATCGAGAAACAGGGTGGTAAGAGGTGTGATGTATGGGGACTCAATGATCCGTGGTGTGCAAGATAGGATGCGTGAGGAGTATTTGCCTGGAGGAATGATAAAAAAAAGTGACTATGGCAATTAAGCAGGGTGGATGAGATGATTGTGTTGGTAGGAACGAATGACTTGAGAGGCAATGTGAATCAGGCGGCGAAATATGAGATTCTTACTTGAGGCTGTATAAAAGAAAACACAGAGAGGAAAGATAGTGTGCATGTTGCCTAGGTATGATAGTGACGAGCTCAGCAGAAGAGCAGTAATATTGAATAGCATAATAGTTAGAATGTGTCAAAAGAGAGGATTGGAATTTGTGGATGCTTGGAGGGTGTTTGAGAGCAGAAAAGGAATTGTATGCGAGAGACCACTTGCATTTGAATGAGGAAGGATTGGCATCTGGAGAGATTGCTGTTTTCTGAACAAGTTGGTGTGTGTCAATGCAGGGAAACTAGAATACCCAGGGTGGATGGTAGCAGGGGAGGCCTCTTGTGGGAATGGGTACTTGGGAGAAGGGGGGATGACATCAGGTAACGCTGAGCCCAGTGGAGTCTAGAGGGATAATGCTAGGTATAGAAACAGTGGCATTTTTATGCTTTATACTAATGCCAGGCGTATCTGGAATAAAGGAGAGGAATTGATAGCGCTAATAGCATCAGCCTGGCCAAAGATTATTAGGATCACTGAGACGTGGTTGACAGAGGAGGATATAATAACAGGAATAGAAGTAGCAGGGTACAGGATTTTTTGGCAGGATAGGAAGGGAAAGTGTGGTGGTGGAGTGCCGCTTATGATAAGTGACGACTTATGTCCTCTAAGAGTGGAGGCTTTGGAAGGCAGTGACACTAATGGTTTTGAAAGCATATGGTATAAGGTAGGCAGGCAGGACAGGATATTTAGTGGGGTGTTGCTACAAACAAAGAGCACAGAGGATGGGGACCAGGAGATGTTTAGACAGTTGAGCTTGGCAAGTGCAAGAAGAATGATTGTTATGGGAGATTTTAACTACAGCACTATAAATTGGGGAGAGGAAAATGCATGTAGCAATAAGTGAATGGAATTCCTAGAATTCTTGAGGGACTAATGTCTTAGGCAACATGTAATAGAAAGGACAAGAGGTTCAAGAATTTTGGATTTGGTCATAACATCAGAACAGTTGATAATAACTGAGATGACATCTCTCCCACCAGTTGGAGAGAGAGTGACCATGTGGTTTTGACTCAGAAGATGAATAGACATGCAGGAGTATCAAAGAGACAGGAACCTATGTGGAATTATAAGGCAGGTGATTATTATAGTCTTATAAATCACTTGGGGTTTATATAGGAAGTTATATATAAGTTTCATATAGGAAGGAATTGGAACGTGGGATATCATTAGTGCTTGGGAAATTGTGAAGGAATATTTGTTAGCAGCAATAGTAAGCTGTATTCCACAACCGAAGAAGAGGACACAATTTGGTGTAAAGTGGATGACAAACAATATTAAACAGGAACTGCATGCAGGGCCGGTCCGAGAGTATCTGATGCCTCTAGGCAATGAAAATTTAGGCGCCCCTATACATTCTCTCTCTCTCTCTATATATATATTTGTCATACTCACACAAACATAAGCCCTGAAGTCTTAGCGCCTCTAGGCGATTGCCGAGGTTCGCCTAATGATAAAACCGGCCGTGACTGCATGTGAAAAAGAGCTATGCAAGAGATATAAGGAGACAGGTGAAGAGCAGATGCATGAAGAATATAAGACACAGGCCAGGAGAGTGACTAGTGTGGTAAGGAAGGCAAAACTGGAATATGAAAAGAGATTGGTCCTAAGATCCAAAGAAAATCCTTCAGAATTTTTTAGCTATGCGGCCAATAGGAGCAGAAATGATTGTGGAAGAATGACATTGTGGGATAAAAATGGGAATAGAGTGACTGATGCAAAGGACATAGTGGAGTTGTTCAATGAGCACTTTATTGGAGTATTTCATCCTGGAGAATAAGGTTTTAATACCAGAGGGATAGAGCAGGTTTAGAGGTGCAAGAGGAGAGTATGTTCCAAATACCGAGTACTCTGGATACCAGTAAAGCTGTGGAACCGGATGGTATTTTACCATGGGTTTTGAGAGAATGTGCTAAAGAACTGACAGCTCTGTTGACCTGGCTCTTCAATAAAAGTCTGGCTGTGGGAAAGGTACCCAAGGAATGATAGTAAGGTAAGATAGTGCCATTGCACAAGGGTGGTAGCAGACTGGAAGTGTCTAATTATAGGCCAGTTTGTGTGCCATCAGTAGTTGTTAAGGTCTTGGAGAAATTAGTGAGGGACTATATACAGCATTGGGCAGATGAGGGTAATGTTTATTTGTGAGAATCAACATGGATTTGTTAAGGGGTGCTCTTGCTTTAGTAATATGATTGCCTTTTATAATAAAGTGACAAGAGCAGTTAATGAGGGAAAGGCATATACTGCCATTTTCTTGGATTTAGCAAAGGCTTTTGACAGGGTGCCTCATGATAAGCTGATATTTAAGTTGCAGCACATGGGTTGGATGTCAGGTTTGTCAACTGGATTCAGGATTGGCCGTCCGATAGGTATCAGAGAATTGTGTATGGTGAGGCAGTATCAAGGAGGCAGAAGGTTACAAGTGGGGTCCCACAGAGCTCAGTACTGGAACTATATTGTTTAACCTTTATATCAATGACATTATTGGTGGATTGCAGGGGGATATTCAGTTGTTTGCAGATGATGTGAAGCTAGGAAAGATTATTAGTAACAGTGCAGATGTGGTAGCCCTGCAAGAGTATTTGAATAAACTAGACAGAAGGGCAAATGAATGGGGGTGTCGGTTTAATGCAGCAAAATGTAAGGTCTGGAGGTTTGGGACACTTCATACTCTATGGGAGGAGCTATACTGGAGGAAGTAGGGGAAACAAGAGATCTGGGGTGGTTGATGATTGATAGAAACCTGAAATTCAGGGGACATATTGCAATGGTGGTGAAGGTAACACGGGGGATTGCTGCAATATTGAAGGAAGTATAAGAAGGAAGCTGACCTCCAGAGATAAGAGTTGTCATTCTGTTGTATAAGACCCTGATCAGACTATTGTTCTCAAATTTGGTCTCCCAAAATTTGAAGGGGATAAATTAACTGTGCAAAGGGTACAGAGTGGATAACAAAGATGGTTTTAGGACTGTACAATGTTAGTTATGAGGATCGGCTGAGAGAATGTGGACTGCAGAGTTTGGTAGATAGAAGAAAGAGAGGTGATATGATTGAGACTTTTAAACTGTTGAGTGGTGGGTACATGGTTGATACTGGGGAGTTCTTTCGCTTGGTGGAGCAGTGGGAAGGAGTGATGACAAGGGACCATCCCTGGAAGTTATGAAAGGAAGCTGTGAGCAGGAGGGTGATGAGTGGTTTCTTTGCATAGAGGGTGGTTGAACCATGGAATGCATTGCCTGATAGAGTGGTGAGAGCAAGAATGGTCAGTGAGTTCAAGGAGTGGTATGATAGACTTTGTGTTTCCTAGGAAGGATCTTCCTCGATGAGTCATTTGACTCCATGGAGGCCTGAATAATAATAATAATAACTCCTGAATCACTCGATGCTAAGCATGGTATAATGTGAGAGCTGCATCATAATTCAGGATGGACATATTCCATGCTGAAATGTCTTTCCGCATAGTTTTCTGTAAGCACTGTGTGTTAATTCCTTAGCTACTTCCTTAGGAAATTTATAACCCATTTTTTGTGTAATATAATTTATTAGCATGCCAGCAGTAAATTTGTCCACATTTGGCTGTAGTCATGAAAATTTTTTATATATGGATAAAAATGTACTTCATCCTCAGCTTTATGGACACCAATGTATTATGTATAAAAAGTATGTACTGATTTTATTTCTGTTTATTTAGTGATATTTTTATTTTATTTTATTATTTTTTTTGTTTGTTTGTTTCACCAGAGATCAGGCTAGCATAAATCATTACCAAAGCAGTTAGATTTAGCTTACTTTTGTATAGTGTCTTGTAGCTTGTGTCTTGTTCATGTGTATGTTTGCCTGATGATGACCTCGATATAGAGGCCAAAACGTCAAGTATTATTTTCTTAATTATAAATAAAGTAATCGCTCTAATGTGTGTTTTTGTTTCCATAAATTCTACACGATAAATGCACTGTGTAATCTTGAAAGAAAGAATTTTGATTGTCGATATTTTCATAATTTCATTATAGCTAATTAACCTTAACTTTTGTTTAACCTTTCCACTCTTTGCTGGAGATGAATAGTCCTGTGAAGCCTTTTGGTCTTGATAGCATTTCTCCAGTTGATCTGATGGTTTTATAGTGAATATCCTATTCCTATAGAAATAGGAATTACCTGTCTTAATAAGAATAGTCTCTGTTGTTTAAGATTACCATAAAAATAATAATAAAATAAACATGCAAGGAGAAAATAAGTCATGTAAAAAGTGGCTGTTACCAATCACTGGTGTACTCTTGAGATAAAAATAATTCATAATGCTTTGCTACAACAGTTTATGTATGATTTGAAATCATTTTAAATATGGTATTATCATTTTTTATTAGAACTTGTTTTAAATCAGATGTTGAGAATAACTTTTTTCAGTTATTATATCTAGGTGAGCCAAGTAAAATTTTAGGCAGTTTTCCTGTGGTGGAGATACTAAGAGATGCTGTCAGAATTTTTATCAAGCCACCAGCTTTAATGCCAAGGTAAATATTTTTATACTCACACACACACCCACACACAAACCTCATTCTCCTAGATGCAATATTTTATTATTTGAGACAAAATATGTAGCATTGCACTGGAATTTTAATATAATTATATTGACTCGTGCAATTGAAAAATTATCATAAGGGAAAAGGAGATTTTAAAATTTAGTTCCACCATTATGAATGAAAGGAAATGTGACTTCAGAAAGTGTGAAAGTGTAAGAAACTGCAAATAAGGATACAATATTTTATGGCGATTCGATGATAAGAGGTATATATAATGAGCAAGTGACAAAAGTATGTTTCCCAGATGCAAAAATCAGGGATGTTACTGATGCTGTTAGAAGGGAGAAGTGAAAGAGATGATTGTTATGGCAGAACAAATTATTTGAAAGGCAGTGCCGTAGCTAGAGCTTTTGCCATCCTTCCTAATACACACCAAAAATACTACAAAAAAGTCAACAAGACATAGCATTTCTGACAGTCTGAGGCTTAGTCACCATCACCACTGGTAAGACTGGCTGGTGTTTTTGCTGCAGCTCCCTGATCGCCGTAAACTCCCAAACGTGCAGCAGTATGATTGATTTGTTTAAATCTAGACTCTAGACCAGGGGTGAGCAACTTGTGCATGCCAAAATTGCCAAATCTTTGATACAAAATTTTCTCACGTGCCGACTGAAATTTTGAGGAACATATTATTATTTGGTGTCTTTTAAGTATTGAGAAGACTTTTTCAAATAATCAAAAATCACATAAGAATGGTAAAATCAAAGAATATTGTAAAGATTGAATGAATGTAAAAATTAGAGAACGGAATTTTTACTTAAAAGTCCTTCTACCCTGTTGATAGCGTGAATATTTTTTATTTGCATTTAAGTATAATTCTAGATGCCATATAAAGCTGCACAATTTAAAGACGCAATTTTTAACATCAGCAAAAGAGTAAACAATAATTCTGATTTTTTTTATATAAAGCTCAATCAGACAAGTTTTTTCAAGTTTTCCCAATATATTGTAGTGCACAATCTCATAATCGTTTTACTTGACTAAAGCACAATAAAATAAAATTAAATTAAAGATATAATTGTATTACTTCTTAATCGCTTACGAGTAATACATAAAAATTACAAACAAAATAAATTGTTATTTTGCCTACATAATATATTAAACAGAAGTTAATCTTTACCATTTTTAGCAGAAAACATCAAATCAAAACTAGAGAAAGAAAAATAGTGGACATTTTATTTATTTAACATCAATGAGGCTGCTGCTGCATCACTAATGACAATTAATTTATATCAGGTTTATATTTTGTAACCTTTAGAGATACGCATGTGCTACTAGTTTCATTAAGAGTCTCCTGTTACGAGACTTGACAAAATTCATCACTGAGAACAATGATTCACAAAAATATGTAGATGCAAAAATTGATATTAATGCTGTTGCAAGGGTTTTTAAACATACAAAAGTTTCGGAAACAGCATTCCAAGTTCTTAGTACCCCTTTTTCTGCACTTCTATCTCTGTTACTCCCATCTCTAATTGATCCTTTTCAATATTTTCCAAGTCAACTTTGAAGTCAACAAATTTCTGCCTCCAAATTGAGCTACTTTGAAAATCAATCAACGGCATTTCAAAATCTTCCACATTTATCCACGAAAACATCTGCAAGTTTATTTGAAGATGTTTTCGTGTCCTGTAGTTTGAGGTTCAAGTTATTTAAATGTTCTCAAAAATCTGTAATAAACATCAGTTTTTCAAACCCATATGATGTCATACATTTCTTAATAAGACATTTTTTGATTAGTCAAAAAGAGATTTATCTCATCCAGGCATTCAACAAATCGTTTCTGAACAAGACATCGACTAAGCCAACGAACATTGTTGTACATTATTAGTCCTTTGTACACTGAATCCACTTCATTCAATAGATTCTGAAATTGTCTTTTATTCAAAGCAAGTGCAGAAATGTAATTAACAACCTTGGTTACTGTTTGCATCACTTCTTGAAGTTCCTTTAGGCCAGCATTTGCACATAAATTCTCCTCATGTAGGATGCAATGAAAAACTATTAGTGGATGACCAACATGTTTTGCAAACAGATTTACAAATTCTGCTTCCTTACCAATCATGCTGGGTGCACCATCTGTTGTGACGAATACCACTTTTGAAATATCAATTTGCTGAATAGATAATTCGTTCCTAACTGCTTTACATATTTCAACCCCACGTACGCTCAGGTAGTGTTGCAAGGTTAATCATCTCTTTGCATACTTCCTCATCCCTACAAAATCGAGCAAAGATTGCCAACCTAGCTGATAATGTAATGTCTGTGCTCTCATCAACACAAATAGAAAAGAACTTACATGAAGCCAAATCTTTTGTTAATTGCTCTGCTGTATTCCTTTGCAACTTAAGTATTCTATCCTTAATTGTTTTTCTACTCAGACAATTCTTTAACACTCTCATTGCCAAGTTGAAAATTGGAATTTCATGTGGTGGCCAAATTTTTTTTATTTTTTTATTTAGTTAGCGACGTCCACTCAATAACGCGTGATAGGCCGTTTGGTGAGAACTCGCATCACGCGTATCGTTCATCGCCAAGCTGAAAATTGGAATTTCGTGTGGTGGCCAAATTTTTTTAATTTTTTTATTTAGTTAGTGACGTCCACGCGATAACGCGTGATCGGCCGTTTGGTGAGAACTCGCATCGCGTGATATCGCGTGATTGGCAATGAACATGTTAATGCACTGAATAATTTTTATCTAATGTATATGTGTATGTATCAAATATATATAATGTTGAAGAAGCTTAGGAATGGAGGAAAGAGTGCTGTAAAAGGAGTTAGAGATGATAAAGGTGACATGAAAACAGGAGAAAAAGATATCCTTGAAGTATGGAGTAATTACTTTGAAAAACTGCTAAATGAAACAAGCAGTGATGACAGCACAGTGATAAAAAACACTGACCAGGCATGCAGTCAGGAATACATATCCATACTTGAAGTAGAAAAAGCCATCAAAGGCTTGAAATGTGGAAAGGCAGCGGGAGTGGATGATATTCGACCGGAAATGCTGAAGTATGGTGGTATAAAAGTCTTACAGTGGCTGCACTGCATAGTTCAGAAAGCCTGGACAGAGGGACGAATTCCCGATGATTGGAGTAGAGCTCTCATAGTACCCATATATAAAAAGGAAAATAAAACTGCATGTGAGAATTACTGAGGTATTTCCCTACTGAGTGTTCCTGGCAAGATCTATGCCAGTATACTTGAGAAACGGTTGAGAAGAATTGTGGAAGAAAAGCTTGGTGAAGAACAAGCTGGATTCAGGCCAAATAGAGGCTGTCAGGATCAGATCTTCACTTTACGACAATTAGTTGAGAAAGCAAGAGAATATAACAAAGATCTGTATTTAAGTTTTGTCGAACTGGAAAAGGCATATGACAAGGTGCCAAGAGAGAAGCTATTCAATACGCTGCAGTTATATGGTGTCAATGGGGCATTATATCAAGCAATACTTAGTCTTTATTTGAGTTGTAAGTCAACAGTTAGAATTGAAGGAAGTACAGGAAGATGGTTTAATGTTAAATCTAGTGTGAGACAAGGATGTACATTATCCCCTCTGTTATTCATTATCTATATGGATCACATTATGAAGGAAAGGGGTATTAAACCTGATATCAAAATTGGAGATGTTAATGTCAGCTCTTTGCTTTATGCGGATGATGTTATACTTCTAAATAAATCCGTGACAAGTCTGCAACATTCCCTGACTAAATTGAATAACTGTTGTGATAGATATGGTATGAAGGTCAGCAATAACAAGACAAAGACATTGAAAATAGGCAGAATCATTAAAAATGTCAACTGTGTTGTGAATGGAGAACCTGTGGAACAAGTAAAACATTTCAGCTACTTAGGCACAATTTTTACTGAAGATGGTAAATTAAATATAGAAATAGACAACAGAATCAGCAAAGCTGGTATGGTGGGAAGTCAATTGAATAAATTCATATGGAATAAGAGAGAAATTAGTCGGAACACTAAATTAGCTGTGTACAAGACAGTGTTCAAACCAGTTTTAACTTATGGATCTGAGAGCTGGGTCAGGAGTAAAACACTTGACCAAAGACTAGAGACCACAGATATGCGAGTCCTGAGAAAGATTAAAAGGTGTGAACAGATGGCATCAATATCATATTAAAAACAAGGATATTAGGAAAGAACTTGACATTGTCAGCATCCAGGAATGCATTAGCAGAGCTAATCTCAGGTGGTATGGTCACTTAAACAGAATGGGCGAGGGAAAGATTAGCAAAACAAGCGTTCTCTGCCAGGTTGGCAGGAAAACGACCCAGAAGAAGACCAAGATATAGGTGGATTGATACGGTACAAAGTGCCTTAGACGATAGAAATATAAGATCTGATAATATTGGAGTCTTCACAAGTAACAGAGTGATTTGGAGGAAAATTGCAGATAAGAAGTTAGTAATGATGTAATTTTTTCATGTAGTACTGTCATATCCTGTACACCCCTTGAGGGTACACAGCAGGAATTTGATGATGATGATGATGATGATAATTTTTATCTTTTCTGAAAGATTGTCAGAAAGGAACGGAGCACATTCTAGCCATGCTTCCCTAATATACTCCTCATCACTGAGTAGTTTTCCACATTGGGCAATAACTTTTGAAACATCAAAACTAGCAGCAACTAAGTTGGAACTAGGCCTACCTGAAATAAATTTCATCTAAGTATCGGACTATTTTTTTGTCTTGGTCAGTTCACGAGAAATTAATTCTTTGTTCTTGATCACATTTGTTACTTAATTTCTTATGAACAGTTTCAAAATGTCATTTTACAGAAGAAGTCTTACAAATTATTTGGAACGTAAAATGCATAATTCTTTATTATCTTTCTTAATCATGCCACATTTTTCAATCCAGTATTCTTTAAATTGTCTAATATCCTTTTCATTTGAATGTCTTATGTTTCTTTGCTGGTGGTTGTGACATTCTGCTCAATCTGTAAAGAGCAGGAAGCAAATAAATATATATATATAAGAAAGCAATTAAATAATTGCTTTATTCATACAGCTTTTAACTTTAATAAAAATTGGATTATGGGGTGTAAAAATGTGAACAGAGACATATAGACACTGACAAAAATTGTAATTTGGACTCGATCTCATCATAATCACTCTCTCCTTATACCAACCAGGTTTAAGCAAACCAAAAATTAGTACAATTATTAGCCGACTTACACACATGCAAATGAAAGAGAAGGGTACACATGCATTCTAATCACATGCAGATTACACTTCATAATCCTGAATATTGCTAATACATTTCACATAGCTTTAAAAATAACTTACTGTATTTACTGGAATATAACTGGCAGACACTAAAAACTAGATGTGTGGGAGTCTGTTCACCCAGCTCAAATGCAAAGCAACAATAAAAATCAACGGAAAGTGTTAAAATTCGTAAATGTGTTAAAGCTAAGAAATATATAGTGAATATTGTTATGGCACTTTCAGATATTGAATTTGGTTGAAGAGAATTAGCATTTGAATTCAAAAATCGTGTGCTGGCTTTTATCTTTGACTCACGCGATCTTTTGTTAATACCGCACCAATCATATGCACGTCTTCATAGCTGCTATATCTTTACTGGCCTAGTACCATAGCTGTCTGTTCATTAGTCATTCGTGAAGGATTGTTCATTAAGTATCTCAAGTCTTGTAAATTCGTCATCTTCTTTCCCGTTATTTAATGGGAAAGAAGATGATGCTATTTGGGTAGGATGCACACAAGAAACTGCTGTCTAGGCAGGAAATAGCAATTGCAATCGTGGTGCGAGATATATGCGTGGATTTAAGAAAAAAACTGAAAACTTTAGTTTCCGAAAATCCCCACATATATCTCGCACCACAATTTTTAGCTTTAATTTTGGGGGGAAAAAAGTGTTAATTATATTCAAGTAAATACGGTATGTTTATGGCAATGTAAAGGAAATTTGCTTTTATATCTAATAAGTTAAACATATTAATTGACAATAAATACTTCCAATCCATATTTTAATGACTTAGAATTTAATAAAATCCACATATATATATACACTTTAGAAAATGGATACATTCTGTATAAAACATGAAAAGATATATCATGGATTTGGAATTTATTAAATAATTTTTAATAAAAATTTTTTATTAAAAATTAAAGTCATTTTTATTAAAAATGACTCCTTTACCATCATCAAATGATGGTAAAGGAGTCATGCCACATCTAGATGCCTGACGAATGATGCAACAACTGAACTGGATGAAACTTTTACATCAGTATATCGTGGAAATAGATGGCTTGGAAATAGGATATTTGTTTCTTATTTTCTTATTACTAAAACAGTTGGTAGGGTTTGCTTATTTATTGCATTTTTATTTGGTATCTCTGTACTTAATAAAATTGTATTATATTAAGTTAAAATATACAAGTCAATGAAGATGTTTGAAATGTATTTTTTTAAGATGAGCCCTGGGTTGCGTGCCGGAAAAAAGTCGTTGCTGTGCCACGTTTGGCAGGCATGCCAAGGGTTGTCCACCCGTGCTCTAGACTAACCATACATAAAGAATATAATAAATATTTTTTCAATGGTTTCGATAACAAGCCAAATGATATAAATGTGTAACAGATTAGAAAAAACTAATGATGAAGCAGGCATTTTAGCATTGTTAGGATAAAAACAGAATCATGTTTGTTAATTTTTATACATTACATACATGCATCAAGAGGGTTAAGCAAAAACTCTAATATAATAGGGAACCACAGAGATATTATTATTACCGGGGCCCCAAAATCCTGTTGATGGCATTAGTTATACGCAAAATTAGAAGAAGAAAAAAAAAAAAACATTTTCGCAAATGTCTACTGACTGTGCGGTGCCCGCTGCTGAGAAGCAGCTGCCACAGTATAAGCAATAAAGCAATCGCCTTGCCATGCATTTTATTGTTTTATTTTTAAGAATTTGAATTATATTATGATAGAGAAATGTAATGGTTTTGTTATGTATATTTTATTTATTTTAGTTGTAAGTATTATTATTATTATTACATCACACCTCCAGGGAGTCCAAAGACTCATCAAGGGAGGGCATCAACTCTACAACTCTTTGTTTCACTACTCCACCAACCTTCATCATCTAACACCAATGCCATCTACTACCACCACTAATGCTTTCACAGACAAACGCAAACATCCATGCCATGGCGGGATTTGAACCTGCAGCCTTTTGGCTGGAGAGTGGATATGCTAACCACTTGGCCAACCAGGCAGACAATATAGTTGTTAAAAACTAATTATTAAGTAATAAATATTTATAGAAATATAAGTAATAAATAAATTACTAAGTTAACATAAATAAAAGAATCGTCGACAAATGAAATTGTGTCTCACGTGAAACCCCCAAAAAAGTGCCACCTGGGGATGACTCCCCCCCTCCAGCTGTGCCACTGTTGAAAGGGGAGAAATATGCAATGAGTGAAGATGTGAAAAAGTTGTTGCAAGAAGAAAATATATAGAGTAAGAAAGTAAAAATTGTGAGTCTGCTGCCTCAATGTGATAGGACATAGTTGAGAAGAAAGCCCATGATCTAATGAGTCTATGAGAAAATTGTGCAGTTTATTGATGTATGGAGTGAATTTGGATGAAAGGACCTATGTATGCCTGACAGACTACATTAAAATGGTTTTGAAGTTACATGTTTGGAGAAAATGTTGTTTAGTGAGAATTTGCAAGTGCAAAACCAGGGAAATTAGAGATATTAGGAAGGATGCAAGCAACTGTGTGTCTGGCCACCCCCGTGATAAATGTGTGTGTGTACAGAAGTGATTATACAAAGGATAATGATTGTCAATTTATTGTTGCAATATGTAAGGTTATGCACTTCAGGTTGAAAAGGCTGCATATGGTGTATTATATTGATGTTATTGCAGGATTGTAGGAAATTGATGAGGTTAAGGACTTTGAGATAATCGTGGACAGAGAGTTGAAGTTCAGATGGCATATTGCTAAAGTTGGTAAAATATCTCAAAGGATTAATTGGATGTTGAAAAACATGCTAACAAGTCAAGATAAAGATAAACTATGATTCGGCTGCATCTTGACTACTGTGCACAGATTTAGTCACTTGGATTTCTTAGAGACCAGGATGTGGTAGAGAAGATGCAGAGATGAGTAACTAAGCTGGTGACAGGTCTGTGGAATGCTCCGTATGAGAACAGGTTGAAGGTTTATGGGTTACGAAGTTTAGTTGATAGGCAGAAAAGAGGAGACATAAAGGGGATTTATAAAATTAATATAAAGGAAATTTTTCAATATATGACAAATAGTCAGAGAACTAGGGGCTCCATAGAAGTTGTGTAAGAGTGTGGTTAGTTGGGTGTGCAGACCAGATTTTTTGCATGAAGAGTGGTGGAGTGGAATGAATTAGTTGTGAGTTCCCTGACAGTGAATGAGTTTAAGGAGAGGTGTGATAGGTTTCCGTGTCTATATAATAGTTTGGGCTTCCCACAGTGAGTCTCCCGACTCCATGGAGATACCATATAATAATAATAATTATGAAATGTCATATCTGAATTTCCTCTGAAATTCAGGTACAACATTTCACTTGATTTTCATCTGAAATTCAGCATTATAATGCATAACACAGCATTTGCACTAGGATTATGGTTCTCTTACTGAATTGTTAATTTTAGTTGACGATATTGGGAACAGCGTGTAGACCTTGCGTTTCATATATCCCACTAAAAAATAATCACATATCATATCAGTCAGTCTTGTTGGATAATTATTTTTCCATTTCTGGATAAGACATATTTGGGAAATAACTGACCTGCAGTGTTCATTAATACTCTGTGGTGTAAGATGTCCCACCATCCTGATGAAATAATGTTATCATTAACTTAAGGAAACTGTTGTGAACATGATTTACCTTCATCTTCCTGTATTCATGTCTTTTATTATATATCACTTGTGATTCATTATTTTGGTGTTCAGTTTTTCTCTATAAAGGACGTGCATTAAGTTTTCCTTATTATCTTGTATTGAACGTTATCTTTATAAATCTTAATGGATAATTACCATGTAAACACATAGTTGGCAGTGATTAACATTATGTATACCATTCTTACAGCAAGTATTTGTGATGAGAACTGTATCCATGCTTGGAAATGCTTTGGTGATGTTTTAAAGGTGCAGATGTATGTGATTGACTGGCATATTAATCTGGAACTAGTCGGATACAAATCCGGGAATTGCAGACTCTTTGTCATATTTATCTTTGGTTAGGCATTCTCGGAGTTGTGGGAATAGTTCAATGTTCTAGTTCTTTAGTTTGCCTGTCAGGTTTGAAGCATGGTTAGAATGTAATTTCATTCTTTGGTTTTATATGTGAATTCTAATTAAATCAATACAATGTACCATTATTTATCTAAACAGAAACTTTGTATATTTGGACTGTCATTACCTTCAGATGACCAAGAATCAAGAAAAAGCAATGTCTTTGCTAACATTTGGCTATGTAATTGAATATGCTTCGTGCAAAAGCTGGTATGCTCTGACATAGATGAGTATTTCATTATAGAACAGAACAAAGATCTAGACATGCAACTGATCTGAATATGTAATTAATCCAAAATTTATTATTCTTTTAGTTCCAAATGATTTTAGCTTCTCTTACATAGTAATGATCATAATTTGCCAATTTTAATTATGTATTTCATTTATAATTTTTATGTTATGTTTTGTGATATTTCTATATATTGTGAGGCATGTTCTGAAAAAGTAATATCTCTGTTGCATTAGTTCCTCATATCCTGAAGAGATATACACTGCTTAGGAAGAAATCAACAGACACCTCCATGGACAAGGTGCATTATGCAATGTAATGAGTTGTGCTTGTAGTCAGTATAAATTAGAGGAATATGATGCACCCAAGTCAGTATAACTGTGTCCATGTGAAATGGCTACGAGAAAGGAACTGGTGTCGTTTGAAAGAGACATTGTGATAGGATGCCATGTTGCAGGCATCCTATCACAATATCTGTTCAGCAAATTGTTGACAAAGTGGCTATCATAGGTCAACAATTGGTGAAACTATACCGAGATGAAAGTGCAGGTAGTCAGCTGCAAGTGCTACCCACACTGGACAACCCACCACACTCACTAAACATGCCCATAAGGTGCTACGAAGGATAATATGTAAAAACTGCCATTCTTCAGATGACGTGTTGAATGTGGAGTTCCAGGCATTGACTGGAACAGAAATCTGGACAAAAACATTCAGAACCAAGGCTCACAACATGGGTTTCTATGATAGGACTGCAATATGCAAGTTCCACATTATCCGAACCAACATTCAATGTCATCTTTAGTAGTACAAAGAGCATATAGAGTGGAATGTGGTAGCTTGGAAAGCTATATTATGGAGCAAAGAATAACGCTACATCCTCTACTGAGCAGATGGATGGGTGTGGTGGATGCCTGGTGAACATCTCTTACCAGAGTGCCTAACCCAACTATGAAATTAGGAGATGGCAGTGCAATCGCATGGTCCTGTTTTGGCTTCAGATCTCTATTGTGGTGCCACGAACATTGAACTCTGAGAGGTATCTGAACATTCTGGACAATGCAATGCTTCCTACTTTGTGGTATTTCTACAGAACTGACCATTGTCTCTTTCAGCAAGAAATTGCACTGTGTCATAAGGCTGCTGCTATAACGACGTGGTTTGTGGATATGAACCTCACCACACTTGACTGGCCTCCACAGAGCCCTGATGTCACCCCTGTTTGAACATCTGTGGGATGAACTGGAGCATCAGGTGAGGTCAGTGGATAGCTGCATCACAACAGTCCATGACCTCATTACATGCCTACAGTAAGAATGGTCCAAAATTCCCATTCATCGCTATTGTACACTTGCAGATAGTATGCCTTGTAGGATTGGTGTTATTATTGCAGCGAAAAGAGGTCATCCTACATCTTATTAAGGTGGACCCCATGGCTGTTTGTTCCTCACATTATGGTGTCTGTTGACTGCTTTCCAAGCAGTGTATCAGTGAGAAAAAAAAAATGGTTTGAAATCTTTATTTCATACACTGTTCCTTGACATTATCTTTCTCCCTTTTTTTAATGTTTTCTTCACTAAATTATTTTCTACAAATATGTTTGTAGAAAATAGTTCTACAAACATATTTGTAAAACTATTTTCTCATGTCTGCTTCAATTCAAACATTATTTTTAAAATGGATACCCTTGAAATTTGTCTTCAGTTTAGAAAAGTACCAGCCACTTTGTCCACTTTAACAGCCATTGAAGTAATTAGGTATAAAGTTATGGAACGTCATCCAAACATCCTGCCCTTACCTTCATCACACTTCTGGATATTTTCTAAATGTAAGACATTCTTGAAGTATCCATTTTGAAAATAATGAACAAGTCAAAGCAGAGGCGAGAAAATGATTCCAAAAACAACTTAAAGAGATGATTATTATTACTGCACACTATACTTCTGTGGAGTCTGAAAATTCATAAGAGGAAACCTAAACTTCCACAGAGTATCCATCATACCTCTCCTTTAACTCAATGACTGATAAAACACTTGCAACAGACTCTGGCAGTCCATTCCACTTATTCACCACTCTCTCTAAAAAAACAAATCTAGTCCTTTCTTCACACCTTTGTTCATTACTTGCTTTCTCAATTTCCAGAAAACCCTTGTTCTGCTCTCCCCCCCCCCCAGCTAAGTGCTGATATATTTACTCTGCATTAATCTTGTAAAACTCTTTTAGTAACTTAAATGTTTCTATCATATTCCCTCCTTTCTGCTTACCAACCATCTTGCAATTCAAAAACCCTCAGTCTTTTGTCAAGGAACATTTCACAGATCACTCACTATCTTGATTGCATGCCTCTGGATCATTTCCGCCACTTCCTCATCCTCGAGAAATTTCTAATCAAGAAATTGACTAGACCTGAGGACAGTAATCTAGCTGTGGCCCTAATAAGACCTTACAAAGAGAAACGATAACTTCATCTTTGCTTATTATTGTGTTCTTCAATAACTAAGTAATCTTATGAGGATTATTAGTTATGAGGCTGCTTTTGTAATATGCTTTCTGAACTTTAACTCCCCATCCACCAACACTCACATTGTTAGCATCAGTTTCTTGGAGTACAGTTGCATTAGTGTGATATACACCGTTTGTAATCTTTTCATCCCAAAATACATAACTTTTCACTTTTCCACATTGAAATAGTGCCAGTTGTCTTTTGTCTATGCTGTCAACTTAATTAAATCATCTTGCAAGCTGTTTATATCACAATGATTAACTATTAGATAATGGATCAGCAAACAACTGAATATTTCTCTTCTTTTGTATTCCTTCATTTGCTTCATTGTATTATGCACACATTGAGCAGTAGGGTACAAGTGCATAACTAAGCAGCACAATGCTAGTCATCTGCTTTCTCCTGGATTCTGCTTCTCTGTATACCACCATTTGGTATATATCCATATCTTGGTACTTCATATCCATATCTTGTCAAATGCTTTTGCAATATTCATCATTATCATCATATAGCCATTCCCTTTATCCTATGCAGTTGTCATTTATTATTAAAAAAAAAATTGCAAATTACTAAGGCATGACCTACCCTACACAAAACTGTGAGTCTCCCATAGAGTATCATATTCCATACATTTCTGAATTCTGTCCTTGACCAACTTTTCCAGTACTTTTACTACCACTCCTGAGATACTGATTGGTTTATAATTTGCTACCACACTCTTCTGGCCTCCTTTATGCAACAGAACTATTTTGTCTTCCTGACACTCCGTTAGGAATTTATCAGAACTAAGACATAAGTTAAGCAGGCCAGTAAAAGAGAGAGCCAATTCCTTTGCATGTTCTCGTAATATGCAAGATCCCATCCCATCTAATTCCACAGCTATATTTGCATTGAGATTCTGCAATATCCTAAGTACTTCCAATTCACCAACATCTGTTTTCACATCAGTTCCTGTCACAGCAGTATCCTCACTTGGATGATCCTTTGCATAATGATCACTCAGTAATTCAACTATTTTGAATGCTTCTGTCACATCACTACAGATCAGCATTTATTAAAGGTATCCTTCCATAGTCATGACTCCACCACATTGTGAAAGAAGTCTTTGGGATTTCATGTGGAATTTTATTTGACATGTGAAAAAAGTCTTTGGGATTTCACATTGTGGCAAATAAAAGTAAGAATGATTATGAAGGATATCTCTCAAAGACTAGTGACCACAGATATGAGGATTCTGAGAAAAATTAGGGGAGTGAACTGATGGCGTCATTTGCAGAATCATATTAAAAATGAAGATATTAGAAAAGAACTTGACATTATCAGCATTCAAGAATGTGTAAGCAGAGCTAATCTAAGGTGATTAGCTCTGCTTACCACAGAGGAAGACCAGGGTCTAGGTGGATCGATTGAGTCAGAAGTGTCTTAGAAGCACAAAATGTTGGATATGATAATATTGGATGCTGACAAATAATAGACTAATTTGGAAGAAATTTGTGTGTAGGAGATTAATAATAATGTAAATGTAATCATGTAGTGCTGTCATAGTAGCTTCATATACCCCTTGAGGGTAACTATTAGGAAATTGATGATGATCGTGAAGTAACTTATATAGGGCAATGTTGCAGTTAGCTCTTGATTTGACTTATCTAAAACTCAAATTTTGGCATACATATGCAGATAGTGCTCATTGTTGGGCTATAGTATTGAAACCCTCAGCACTTTACTCAGCCACTTAAACACAATTCAAATATATAGAGTTTTTGAAATATATGTGTGTGTGTATTTCATATGCATAGATTGTAGGTCTGTTATGTATGTAAGGACTTGGAGAAGATAAGGAGGTTAGATAATCTGGAGGACATCATGTTGGAGGTTTAATGGAGTATTGACAACACTAGGAAAGGATTAAAAACTAATTTTAATGCCTCCAATATTTTGTCTCAGGCACTAAGATATCTTCAGGGAGTACAAATAACACTTGTAACACTCACACAAAGACAACACAGTACTTAATGAAATGCATGGGTGATACTAAAGTCCTATCTTGGTGGTGGTGCACCCTCTATGGGCATTTGTAGGCATGTAAAAATTGCCAAGTGGGGTGAGAGGGGGAACCCATAGCATTTCTCTCCTTCTGTTTGTAAATTTTGCTCTTCCAAGCGAAATAACCAAAATTGATGGCAAAGGAAAAGAGATCTAAGATACTCTTGCTAATTTTTACATGGAAAATTTTGAAAAACGAGCCATAGATTCAGTCCCCTCTCAAACCTTCCATCTGGCTAAGATATGTAGATGATGTGTTCTCTATTTGGCCTCATGGTGCAGACACATTTGACTCTTTTCTCAGTCACCTCAATAGTCTGCATCCAAGAATCCAGTTTATAATGGAAAAGGAAAATAACAATAGTTTACTCTTCCTTGACACCTTAGTTACACGCTTTCTGAATGGTAACTTCTCCTTCACTGTTCCAAGCGAAATAACCAAAATTGATGGCAAAGGAAAAGAGATCTAAGATACTCTTGCTAATTTTTACATGGAAAATTTTGAAAAACGAGCCATAGATTCAGTCCCCTCTCAAACCTTCCATCTGGCTAAGATATGTAGATGATGTGTTCTCTATTTGGCCTCATGGTGCAGACACATTTGACTCTTTTCTCAGTCACCTCAATAGTCTGCATCCAAGAATCCAGTTTATAATGGAAAAGGAAAATAACAATAGTTTACTCTTCCTAGACACCTTAGTTACACGCTTTCTGAATGGTAACTTCTCCTTCACTGTATATAGAAAACCCGCTCACACAGGCAGATAAATACCAAACTTTCCTGTAATCTTTGTTCCGGTGGAACCTTTCTTTCAACTGAATTCAACCAAATACACAACACCTTCCTTTCCGATGGCTACAGTGATTACAGAATTTAAAAAATAATCAGTTCCTCTCCTATTCCTTAGCCATTGCTTCAGAAGGATTTCAGAAATGCCATCACTATCCCCTACTTCTGTGGCACAAAAAATAGCAGGTCTTTAAAAAGTACAACCTCTACACAGCTTTTAAGCCCCACTGGAAACTTACTATCTTTATCTGTTCTACCAAAGATCAGATCCCTCCTCTCTGGCTTGAAGTCTGTAAAGTACTCTGTTTCTGCAAGCCAGCTTACTTCAGACAGATAAATGGATCAGCCACTATCCGTTTAGATGAACAAAAATCGTACATCTGCAATCATGATTGTGTTCATTCTGGCCTTGAAGACCATGTATTAGATACAACTCACAGGCTCTTCTGGAAGAACACCACCACAGTAAATTTAAAAAGGAAAGACTGTGTTGGGATCTGTGGCGGCACTCAGAAATCAACTTAATTTAAACAAATATGGATGCATAAAACTTCCCAAAATTTAGGCATCAGAGTGTCAGTTTACATCGTCAGCCATCTACAAATGCCTGGATAGAGTACACCACCTAGATAGGACTTTAGAGTCACCCACGTGTTTCATTAAGTGTTGTGTTGTCTTTGTGTGTGTGTGTTACAAATGTTATTTGTATTCCCTGAAGATGTCTAAGTGACTGAGACAAAATATTGGAATTAGTTTTTTAAAATTAGTTTTTAATCTTTTCTTAGTGCTGCCAGTACTCCATTAAACCTCCAACATGAAATCTCAAACCTCTGTTCTAAAAACCAAACTATTTTCAAGCCCAGTGTGAAACCACCACCGTTCTAAAAATAAGGTTAGTGTTATAGCGGACTATGAAACTCATTGAAACTCTTGAACTCATTAACAGACAAAAGTACATACAATTGCCACTGGTAACCCATTCCATTCATTCACAACTCTCCAAGCAATAAATCTAGTCTTCACACTCCTATTAACCATGTGTTTATTCAACTTTCAGGGATGACCTCTTGTTTTGCACCCTCTAGTGCTGAAACATTACTAACCTTGCATCAATCCTATAAAATCCTTTAAGTAACTTAAATGTTTCTATAATATCCTCTCTTTTCTGACTATCAACCAATTTCTGCAATCCACACACCATCTTGGTTACTCGCCTCTGAATCTTCTCCACCACTTTCTCATCCCCAAGAAACCCATGAGACCAGACCTGAGCACTGTAATCCACACGTGGATGTATCAAGGCCTTATAACGAGGAATAACAGTTTCCTTATCTTTACTTGTTAGTGTGTTTTTCCGTAGCTAAGTAATCTTATGAGCTACCTGAGCAGCATGTCCTCTAAACTTCAACTCTCTGTCCACTCCATCCTTAAATCCCTAGCTTCATCTGTTTCCTGGAGTACAGTACCATCAGTGTGGTACTGTACTCCAGGAAATGCCAAAAAACTTCTTCCTCTTGTTCCTAATACTTCTAGCATTAGTATTTGGAAATTCCAGCATCAATTTAGGCCCCCCAACTACCTTTTACATCCTAAAAGAACTTCCCTGTTCAATATTTTTTTTTTTTTTGCTTGAGAGAGAGAGACTAGATTCCACACTTGTTGGCCATTCTCACATTCACTCACTTCATGGGTGTTTTCACACGCACTCACCTGTGTTCATCCTAGTTGCTTCAGTTTTCTTGAATTTGTCCTTCAGCATGCTCAGTGAATGAAGCTCTCTCAAGACACTTAACACCAAAATCATTTAGGTGTAGTCCATCAACATTATACAAATTCTTCTTTCCACCAAACTCAGACCATAGGTCTACAAAGCCTACATCATTCCTTTTGCATAACCTCTATATCAGTTCATCTTTATCATAGCATGTGAAGTGTCCATTGAAATTAAATTCAGATACCATTGAAATAACATACATACAAAGCATAAAAGGGTTGAATATATTCCATCCATCCACATATGAGGGTGGTCTGAAAAGTTCTCGGTCTCAACCATAGATGGCAACACTATCAGCAAGATTTTTTTTTTTCCTAAGTTGGTACATCTGTCATAAGCATCCATGTGAAATTGCAAGTCATTCTATCAAGTAGTTTGTTTTATACAGCTGTCTGAAGCAAAAGTGTTGTCTGTATCCCTTGAAATGGATAAAATTGAGTATCGTGCGGTTATAAAATTCTTTGAAAAAGAAGGTTTAATGCCAAAAGAAATTCATTTGAAGTTCATAAAAGTTTATAGGCACTCTTCCTTTGTTTTCGACAATTAAGAAATGGGCTGCTGAGTTTAAACGTGGCCGTACCAGCCTTGAAGATGATCCACATGAAGGACGTCCAAAAAGCGTAACAACACCAGAAATCATTGATCAAGTGCACAATATGGTATTGGATGACCGGTAAGTCAAAGTGCGTGAAATTGCTGGCTGAGACTATAGGCATTTTAAAAGATCGTGTAGGATATATTTTGCATGAAGAATGAAAAAGCTTGGAGCAAGATGGGTGACACGCTTGCTCACAGCAGATCAAAAATGCACTCGCATGAAAATCTCTGAACAGTGCTTCGAGCATTTTAAGAAGAATAAAACTGATTTCGTGCATTGATTTATTACTATGGATAAGACTAGGTTTCACCATTACACACCAGAATCCAAACACCAGTCAAAACAGTGGACAGAAGCCAGTTGTTCAGTGCCAAAGAAGACAAAGTCGGTTCCATCAGCAGGAAAAGTCATTGCATCGGTGTTTTGGGATGCTAAAAGCATTTTGTTTATTAATTATCTTGAAAAGGGTAAAACAATAACCGGGGAATATTATTCCGATCTTTTAACCAGACTAGATGAAAAAATTCATGACAAAGGACCCGGTTTGCAGAAGAAAAAAACATCTTTCATCAGGGCAATGCACCTGCCCACAAAGGTGTTTTGGCAATGGGAAAATTATGGGATCTTCACTATGAATTGTTGGAACATCCACCCTATTCCCCAGATTTGGCTCCCTCTGACTTCTATCTCTTCCCAAAACTAAAACTCTTCCTCATTGGTCAGCGTTTTTCTTTGAATCAAGAGGTGATTACAGTTGTAGAGGGGTATTTTGCAGATCTTACTGAGAACCATTACAGGGACAGGATAATGGCACTGGAGCATCACTGGAATAAATGTATTAGTCTTAAGGGAGATTATGCTGAAAAATAAAAATAATTTTGAAATTATAAATTCGTCTTTTCATTGTTAGGCTGAGAACTTTTCACACCACCTCATAGATGGATGGATGGTTAATAGTGCATGTTTTCTGCCAAGTTGACTGCTTTGTAGGAGTAAAAAACTTTGTTATTTTTGTATGGGACAGGTAACAGGGAACTAACTCATCTTCAATTGAGAAAAAAAAAAAAAAAAACTATATAAAATTGCTTTTGTCATGATGATATAATTAATCCATGTCTTTTCTGATTAAAGGAACTTGCCCATCCAGCTATGGTATGGAGCCTGTTATAACCAGTTAAAACATCAGCAGAAATGATGGTTTTAGTATACTTCCAAGATTTGGTTGACTCATATTCAGTACATTCAACAGAATGCATTAACATATCTCCAGATGATCAGTGACAGAATTGCAGATATCAGTCATCTGTATTTCTTGACTGGCCCGTTGTTTCACTAAAAATTTTTAAATTGCAGTTATATTATCATTTGCTACATTTGATCTTCTAAAACACTACTGAGTGCATTTTTTTTACCTAGATCGAGGCTGTTTTTCCTCTCCCAGAGGGTGCGGAGGAAAGGTTAGCAAAAATCTTCACATTCTTGATTGTTAACAAATTGAGTTCCTTTCTGTTATATACATTTTTAATATTCTGCCATTGATGCCATCTGTTCACTTCTCTAATTTTTCTCAGAACTATCATATTTGAAGTCTCTAATCTTTGTTTATTTCCAGCCTGGCTTTCAGATCTCAGATCAATAACTTAAAATTTGTTTTGGCACAGTCTTGAATAATGCTGGTTTAGTGTTTTGGCTAACTTCTTTCTCTCTGTCAATCTATATAAATGTATTCATCTGGCTTCTACCACATTAAAGTTTTGCTTATTCTATTACTTATTTCCACATTCTATTTCTCAATCACACTTTTTATTTCTCAACAGATATCAGGCTAGTCAATATTAACGGTGTTAATTAGATTAGTCTTATTGTATCTAATCATAGTACAAATGTATTTCAGGTCATTTTTATTCAGAATTGTTGTCATTCTGCAGATCTATTATAATGATTGCTTAACACAATTTAATCACATTAATGATACAAACTCTGTTCTTGCTCACTTTCATGCATTCTACCTTATGTTACACCAGAATCGAGAAATACTTGTGAATTACAGAAGTAGTAGCAAATAACTTTTGAAATTTTATTGACTGATTCATATTAAATAGATTGAAATTCTTCAGCAGAACTTCTTTGAAGATAAAAGATTACATATTTTCCCTGAAATATTGATTACTTCTAATTAAGATTTGTTTCTATTTCTCTTGCACCATATATCAATATACTGTTATATGAATTTAAATGGTATGTAAATACAGTGAGGTCTAGTTCTTTCAGCTGTCTTCCATCCATTAAGCCGAAAATTAATTTCTGATCTGCATATTTTTCCTCAAATGCATTTTACAAGAAAATTTAATTATTTTGATAATGTATACTTACCATTACCAAATTTTGTTTTAGGTCCACTCTTTTAAATAATACTCAAGCTAAAGAATATGTAGAAGCTTTTTTGAATCACTGTGTGCATCCATTCTCTGCTCTTGTGCAAATTACTGGACATAATCGTGCAAGACAAAGGGATAAATTAGCACATCTTTTGGAAGAATTGGCAGCCTTACAAGATGAAGTAATTCTCTTTTCTGTTGTTTAGTGCATACTAATGAAACCATATTATCTTTACAGTAACTCTCAAAATATTTGAGATAAGAATAAAATTAATTATTTGGGATAAGAATCTATAAATTTATTCTGAATATGTGAAGAAAAGTTATCCAGTTTCGTAAAATGGTATTCAGATTTTTTGTCCTATGAAATAGACTGAGAGAATACACATACAGGGTGTTCGGGATAAATTTGACATATTTATAATTAATTATATTTTTCCGTAAGTTACATGTATTAACACACACTTCTCTTCATTTAAAAGTTTGGACCCTTCTTCATTCATATACAAGATGTCAGAAAGGATGGATAGCTGGAACCCACCTGAATCATGGAAGAGAATAACTTGTATCATGATGATTCGTGCCCGCCATCAAAATAAGGATATTACGACTGCTGCCCAATGCTCCCTGAATACAGTAAAAACAATCAGGCATGAACTAGAGACTTGCAATGGTGACTACGAGGATGTAGCAAGAAGAAAGATCCCTAGCAGACGATCTGATTGCGTTCGTACAGCAGAATTCCTCGCAAATCTGCAGGAACAGGTGTTGAAGAACCCTGGCATTGGAATTCGGGCTTTGTTCGTGGAGTTGCTAACTGTAGTCAAGCCCTGGGTAACAAGGGTAGCCAATGGTAGGCCGTATGTATGGCAGCAGGATTCGGCCCCTTGCCACACCTCTGGGAAAAGTCAAAAATGGTTGTCTGAAAATTTCTACGACTTCACCAGTCCAAATGTTTGGCCTCCAAACTCCCCAGACCTTAACCCCATGGATTATTTTGTATGGGGCGCAGTTGAAAAAGACACCAATCGCACTTCCAGTAATACAAAAGCCCAGTTAATGGATAAAATTAAAACAGTTTTTGCGGCCCTTCCCAGGGAGACTGTAGCATCAGCTTGTTCGAGGTTCCGAAGCAGAATTGAAGCTGTGATCGATGCTAATGGTGGTTATTTTGAGTAAATCTTGTTGATAGTATTGTAATTAACTCTGCCTGTAATGTTTTTTTGTCAATTCATTAAATTTAATAGATACAAAGAAGATTTTCTTTTTCCTTACGAAACTGTCAAATTTATCCCGAACACCCTGTATAACTGACAGATATAGTAGGCTATATTAGATAGGATTAACTGTTTTATCATAGTAGGAATTAGGTTTATCTGCAACCAAGTTCTTTCACTATGACAAGTAATTGAGCCTACTAATAAAATTTCTGTGCTCACTTACAAAGATCTAAAAAAAAAAAAAAAAAATCACAGGCAACCTCCATCAACAGTATCATGGGTAACCATAAGGTAGTAGATTTTTTTTTAACATTAGACTACTACCCACTTACTGCTTGGTCTCTCAGTCAGGATTATTTAACTTCTCTATTATATAACTCACTCTTCATACTAATATTAAATGTACTGTGGGTATTTGATCGTATTTGATCAAATTTTTGCGCCAGTATTTGATCACAGCAGAATGACAGTCTGGGAGGTTGTAGCGTAAATTATTATTTAAATGTACAGGGTTGACGATGATTTCTCTAGATTCTACAGTTTTTCTCTCCAATTCACCATGGCAATGGAAATTGTTGTTAGATCTATCTCAAAGGATTGTATGACTATGGCTTTCATCATTATAATTGGCCGAAAAAAAGGATATGGCTGGATAAAGTACTGTCACGTGTTCTCTTGTAAGCGATGTCCCTCCTGTGCTCCTCCATACACAATTCAATAGACTTGTCCGTCTGGCCAAAGTAAGGAATGTCGCAGTCACACCATATCTTGTACACATTGGGATATTTTAGATTGTGATGGCTAGGTTTTGGATGGCTCATTAGAGAGTGGATTTTAGGAAGCGGAGTAAATAAAATTCTAATGTTATATTTTTTGAGAACCTTCGCTAATTTTTGAGAGACTGAGCTTATGTATGGAATATATATATTGCCTTTAACATTGTTCATTTGTTCAGCATGGCTACTAGGAGGATTAAAAAGATATTTTTTAGTATTTTTTTGAGAATAAAGAAGTAGATGATTGAAGTAGAGCTCTCAGTAGTACCCATCTGTAAAAAAAAGGGAATAAAGCTGAATGTGAAAATTACATAGGAATTTCTCTACTAAGTGTTCCAAATAAGATTTATACAAGCATACTTAAAAAGGGTCTGAAAAAAATAATTGTGGAAGAGAAGCTGGGTGCAGACCAAATAGAGATTCTCAGGATCGATTAAATTTTTCTTTATAACAAATTTTTGAGAAATCATGAGAATATGACAAGGACTTGTACTTAAGTTTTGTGGAGCTGGAAAAAAGCATACGACAAGGTGCCCACAGAAAACATTTTGCAAAGCATTATAATTATTTGCCATATTGTAATATGGCAAATAATTATCCCATATTGTAATATGGGATATTACATCCCATATTACAATATGGGATGTAATATCCCTTAACTTAAATAAAATTATACAAAGCAATATATAGTCTATTTAAGTTTAAGTTATAAGTCAGCAGTTAGAATTGAAGGAAATGCAGGATGATGGCTTGATGTAAAATCAGACAAGGATGCATTTTATCTTTACTCCTATTCATCATCTATAGATCACATTATGAAAGAAAGTGGCATAAAACCTGATATTAGAATT